>NC_091996.1:3522448-3633199 GCF_044704955.1 Pristiophorus japonicus
AGTGAGAGTCAGTGTGTGTGGGACCCGTACCCCAGTGAGAGTCAGTGTGTGGGGGACTGTACCCCAGTGAGAGTCAGTGTGTGTGGGACCCATACCCCAGTGAGAGTCAGTGTGTGTGGGACCCGTACCCCAGTGAGAGTCAGTGTGTGGGGGACTGTACCCCAGTGAGAGTCAGTGTGTGTGGGACCCATACCCCAGTGAGAGTCAGTGTATGTGGGACCCGTACCCCAGTGAGAGTCAGTGTGTGCGGGACCCGTACCCCAGTGAGAGTCAGTGTGTGTGGGACCCGTACCCCAGTGAGAGTCAGTGTGTGTGGGACCGTACCCCAGTGAGAGTCAGTGTGTGTGGGACCGTACCCCAGTGAGAGTCAGTGTGTGTGGGACCCGTACCCCAGTGAGAGTCAGTGTATGTGGGACCCATACCCCAGTGACAGTCAGTGTGTGCGGGACCCGTACCCCAGTGAGAGTCAGTGTATGTGGGACCCATACCCCAGTGAGGGTCAGTGTGTGTGGGACCCGTACCCCAGTGAGAGTCAGTGTGTGTGGGACCCGTACCCCAGTGAGAGTCAGTATGTATGGGACCGTACCCCAGTGAGAGTCAGTTTATGTGGGACCCGTACCCCAGTGAGAGTCAGTGTGTGTGGGACCCGTACCCCAGTGAGAGTCAGTGTGTGTGGGTCCCGTACCCCAGTGAGAGTCAGTGTGTGTGGGACCCGTACCCCAGTGAGAGTCAGTGTGTGTGGGACCGTACCCCAGTGAGAGTCAGTGTGTGTGGGACCGTAGCCCAGTGAGAGTCAGTGTGTGTGGGACCCGTACCCCAGTGAGAGTCAGTGTGTGTGGGACCCGTACCCCAGTGAGAGTCAGTGTGTCTGGGACCCGTACCCCAGTGAGAGTCAGTGTGTGTGGGACCCATACCCCAGTGAGAGTCAGTGTATGTGGGACCCATACCCCAGTGAGAGTCAGTGTGTGTGGGACCCGTACCCCAGTGAGAGTCAGTGTGTATGGGACCGTACCCCAGTGAGAGTCAGTTTATGTGGGACCCGTACCCCAGTGAGAGTCAGTGTGTGTGGGACCCGTACCCCAGTGAGAGTCAGTGTGTGTGGGACCCGTACCCCAGTGAGAGTCAGTGTGTATGGGACCGTACCCCAGTGAGAGTCAGTTTATGTGGGACCCGTACCCCAGTGAGAGTCAGTGTGTGTGGGACCCGTACCCCAGTGAGAGTCAGTGTGTGTGGGACCCGTACCCCAGTGAGAGTGAGTGTGTGTGGGACCCATATCCCAGTGAGAGTCAGTGTGTGTGGGACCCGTACCCCAGTGAGAGTCAGTGTGTGTGGGACTGTACCCCAGTGAGAGTCAGTGTGTGTGGGACCCGTACCCCAGTGAGAGTCAGTGTGTCTGGGACCCATACCCCAGTGAGATTCAGTGTGTGTGGGACCCGTACCCCAGTGAAAGTCAGTGTGTGTGGGACCTGTACCCCCGTGAGAGTCAGTATGTGTGGGACCCGTACCCCAGTGAGAGTCAGTGTGTGTGGGACCCATACCCCAGTGAGAGTCAGTGTGTGTGGGACTGAACACCAGTGAGAGTCAGTGTCTGTGGGACTGTACCCCAGTGAGTCAGTGTGTGTGGGACTGTACCCCAGTGAGAGTCAGTGTGTGTGGGACCCGTACCCCAGTGAGATTCAGTGTGTGTGGAACCCATACCCCAGAGAGAGTCAGTGTGTGTGAGACCCATTCACCAGTGAGAGTCAGTGTCTGTGGGACCCTCACCAAGAGGCAGAAACCCTGACCACATTTAAAAAGTACTTATGTGCACTTGAAGTGCCGTAACCTACAGGGCTACGGACCGAGAGCTGGAAAGTGGGATTCGGCTGGGTCGCTCTTGGTCGGCCGGTGCGGAAATGATGGGCTGAATGGCCTCCTTCTGTGCCGTAAATGTCTATGATTCTATTTCTATTAGGGGGCGTTCTTGAGCCAAGTGTGAATTCCCCCTCCCCTGCCGGACTATAATCCATCTCTCGGGGGCAAAATCACGGAGGAGTTAGGATTGGATTCCAGTTGTGTGTGGGAGATTGGGGGTGGGGAGGTGCTGCTGACCCGGAGCCCGGCAACCAATCAGCACACAGCCCACAGTCTTTGATAAAAACACTTGTGATCAACGTTTGCGACCAGTCCGTGAGCGTCACCATCGAGCATCAGAACCCCAGCGCACCTCACTCCGCCTATGGAGCCGGTCGTCAGGACAACCCTCGCGGTATCCAAGGAAATGCACGAGTCCCAAAGGGAGCAAGCAGAATCGCTGAATGTGTCCGGTCCTCGACTAGACCGGGTCAGACTGCCTCGTGTCCTGGGTCAGACTGTCCCGAGCCCCATGTCCTGGGTCAGACTGCCCCGAGCCCCGTGTCCTGGGTCAGACTGTCCCGAGCCCCGTGTCCTGGGTCAGACTGCCCCGTGTCATGGGTCAGATTGCACCATGTCCTGGGTCAGACTGTCCCGAGCCCCCTGTCCTGGGTCAGACTGTCCCGAGCCCCGTGTCCTGGGTCAGACTGTCCCGAGCCCCCTGTCCTGGGTCAGACTGTCCCGAGCCCCGTGTCCTGGGTCAGACTGTCCCGAGCCCCGTGTCCTGGGTCAGACTGCCCCGAGCCCAATGTCCTGGGTCAGACTGTCCCGAGCCCCCTGTCCTGGGTCAGACTGCCCCGTGTCCTGGGTCAGACTGTCCCGAGCCCCGTGTCCTGGGTCAGACTGTCCCGAGCCCCGTGTCCTGGGTCAGACTGTCCCGAGCCCCGTGTCCTGGGTCAGACTGCCCCGTGTCCTGGGTCAGATTGCACCATGTCCTGGGTCAGACTGTCCCGAGCCCCGTGTCCTGGGTCAGACTGCCCTGAGCCCCGTGTCCTGGGTCAGACTGTCCCGAGCCCCGTGTCCTGGGTCAGACTGTCCCGAGCCCCGTGTCCTGGGTCAGACTGCCCCGAGCCCCGTGTCCTGGGTCAGACTGCCCCGAGCCCCGTGTCCTGGGTCAGACTGCCCCGAGCCCCCTGTCCTGGGTCAGACTGTCCCGAGCCCCCTGTCCTGGGTCAGACTGTCCCGAGCCCCCTGTCCTGGGTCAGACTGTCCCGAGCCCCGTGTCCTGGGTCAGACTGTCCCGAGCCCCGTGTCCTGGGTCAGACTGTCCCGAGCCCCCTGTCCTGGGTCAGACTGTCCCGAGCCCCGTGTCCTGGGTCAGACTGCCCCCTGTCCTGGGTCAGACTGCCCCGAGCCCCGTGTCCTGGGTCAGACTGCCCCCTGTCATGGGTCAGACTGCCCCGAGCCCCGTGTCCTGGGTCAGACTGCCCCGAGCACTCGGCTTTGTCCCAGCCGGCCCCGGGTCAGTTGATGGGAGGCGCGTGTCTCCGCTGGAGGCTGAATTCCTTGGCCTTGAGCCGGAGGCTGGCGATGCTGTTCGCCATCGATGCTCCAGAGGTGCTCGAGGTCGAGCTGTAAGGTGGTGCCGGGCTGTCAAACAATACAGTGCAAAAATAAACTCCAATTATTGAACAAATACTTCGAGGCAATTGCCAGGCAACCCAGCCCCCACCCCAAGTGTGACACGGAGTCTATCGGCCAGAAGGTTCGAGGTCCATCCCTAGTCTGGACAGAGCTACCACACCCCAGAACCTCAATGGGGTCTGGCTTAGATACAGAGTAAAGCTCCCTCTACACTGTCCCATCAAACACTCCCAGGGCAGGTACAGCACGGGGTTAGATACAGAGTAAAGCTCCCTCTACACTGTCCCATCAAACACTCCCAGGGCAGGTACAGCACGGGTTAGATACAGAGTAAAGCTCCCTCTACACTGTCCCATCAAACACTCCCAGGGCAGGTACAGCACGGGGTTAGATACAGAGTAAAGCTCCCTCTACACTGTCCCATCAAACACTCCCAGGGCAGGTACAGCACGGGTTAGATACAGAGTAAAGCTCCCTCTACACTGTCCCATCAAACACTCCCAGGGCAGATACAGGGGGTTAGATATAGAGTAAAGCTCCCTCTACACTGTCCCATCAAACACTCCCAGGGCAGGTACAGGGGGTTAGATACAGAGTAAAGCTCCCTCTACACTGTCCCATCAAACACTCCCAGGGCAGGTACAGGGGGTTAGATACAGAGTAAAGCTCCCTCTACACTGTCCCATCAAACACTCCCAGGGCAGGTACAGCACGGGGTTAGATACAGAGTAAAGCTCCCTTTACACTGTCCCATCAAACACTCCCAGGGCAGATACAGCACGGGTTAGATACAGGGTAAAGCTCCCTCTACACTGTCCCATCAAACACTCCCAGGGCAGGTACAGCGGGTTAGATACAGAGTAAAGCTCCCTCTACACTGTTCTGTCAAATACTCCCAGGGCAGGTACAGCGGGTTAGATACAGAGTAAAGCTCCCTCTACACTGTCTCATCAAACACTCCCAGGGCAGGTACAGCACGGGTTAGATACAGAGTAAAGATGGGGCCTCAGTTTAATGTCTCATCCAAAAGATGGCACCTCTGACAGTGCAGCACTCCCTCAGTATCGCCCCTCCGACAGTGCACTGCTCCCTCAGTACTGCCCCTCCAACAGTGCGTCACTCCCTCAATGCTGCATTGGGAGTGTCAGCCTAGATTTATGTGCTCAAGTCCCTGGAATGGGACTTGAACCCACGACCTTCTGACCCAGAGGCGAGAGTGCTGCCCACTGAACCACAGCTGGCACTGGTTTCTAGTCAGAATCTTTCAAGTTGTCAATTCAGCTTTTATTAAAATAATTTTGGGGCGAGATTGAACAGTGTGTGGTGGGGTGGGCGATTATTTCACTGTCGGGATTCCCCCCCGCCTGGCGCGACTGGTCTTACCTGTAGGATGAGTTTGGGGACCAGGACAGGTATTCCGCACTCAGTGGGGTGTGTCTGGGCACCATGGGCTGCTCGATGGCCGTTTCTGTGCTGTACGATTTGAGGATCGAGACTGTCCTGCTGGCTAAGATCGCTCGTTCATTCCGCCGAAACTTGGCCCTCCGATTCTGGAACCAGACCTGCGGGATGGGGGGGGGGGGGGGGGGGAAGAGTGAGGGATGGAGAGGAGAGGAGAGGAGAGTGAGAGTTAGGGAAAGAGAGAGTGGGAAGGAGGGAATAAGAGTTACGGAGAGTGAGAGATTTTGTTGCTTTCTGTCACGCGGCTGCAATACTTAGAATTACAGTGTTTCCAGCACAGAATCAGACCATTCGGCCCCACTGCTCCGTGCCGGAGTTTATGCTCCACACCAGCCTCCTCCCACCCTATCAACATATCAAACAACAACTTGTATTTATACAGCGTCTTTAACACAGTAAAATGGGGTTGGGGGGTAATATATTAGCATGGATAGAGGATTGGCTAACTAACAGAAAACAGAGAGTCGGGATAAATAGGTCATTTTACGGTTGGCAAACAGTGACTAGTGGGGTGCCGCAGGGATCAGTGCTGGGTCCTCAACTATTTACAATCTATATTAATGACTTGGATGAACATAAGAACATAAGAATTAGGAACAGGAGTAGGCCATCTAGCCCCTCGAGCCTGCTCCGCCATTCAATAAGTTCATGGCTGATCTGGCCGTGGACTCAGCTCCACTTACCCGCCCGTTCCCCGTAACCCTTAATTCCCTTATTGGTTAAAAATCTATCTATCTGTGATTTGAATACATTCAATGAGCTAGCCTCAACTGCTTCCCTGGGCAGAGAATTCCACAGATTCACAACCCTCTGGGAGAAGAAATTCCTTCTCAGCCAGCCCGTTGTCATGGTTCTGCTGCCACTCGGTGTCCGTGCCCGCTAACCCCTCCCCCACGGGACCGAGTGTAATGGAGACAAGTTTGCTGATGATACAAAGATGGGCGGGAAAGCAAATTGTGAGGAGGGCACAACAAATCTGCGAAGGGATATAAACAGGCTAAGTGAGTGGGCACAAATCTGGCAGATGGAGTATAATGTGGGAAAATGTGAGGTTATCCACTTTGGCAGAAAAAATAGAAAAGCAAATTACAATTGAAATGCAGAAAAATGGCAAAGTGTTGCAGTACAGAGAGACCCGGGGGTCCTTGTGCATGAAACACAAAGTTAGTGTGTAGTTACAGCAAGTGATCAGGAAGGCCAAGGGAATGTTGGCCTTTATTGCCGGGGGGATAGAGTATAAAAGCAGAGAAGTCCTGCTACACCTGTACAGGGTATTGGTGAGGCCACACCTGGAGTACTGCGTACAGTTTTGGTCTCCGTATTTAAGGAAGGATATACTTGCATTGGAGGCTGTTCAGAGAAGGTTCACTAGGTTGATTCTGGAGATGAGGGGGTTGACATGAAGATAGGTTGAGTAGGTTGGGCCTATACTCATTGGAGTTCAAAAAAATGAGGGGTGATCTTATTGAAACATGTAAGATAATGAAGGGGCTCGACAAGGTGGATGCAGAGAGGATGTTGCTACTCATAGGGGAAACTAAAACTAGGGGACATAGTCTCAGAATAAGGGGTCGACCATTTAGGACTGAGATGAGGAGAAATTTCTTCTCTCAGAAGGTTGTAAATCTGTGGGATTCTCTGCCCCAGAGAGCTGTGGAGGTTGGGTCATTGAATATATTTAAGGCGGAGAGAGACAGATCTTTGAGCGATAAGGGAGTAAAGGGTTATGGGGAGCGGGCAGAGAAATGGAGCCGAGTCCATGATCAGATCAGCAATGATCTTATTGAATGGTGGAGCAGCTCGATGGGCCGAATGGCCGACTCCTGCTCCTATTTCTTATGTTCTTAAGGTGCTTCACCGGAGCGATTATCAAACAAAATTTGACACCGAGCCATATAAGGAGATATTAGGACAGGTGACCAAAAGCTTAGTCAAAGAGGTCGGTTTTAAGAAGCGGAGGCAGAGGGAGTACTGCTAAATATTTCTCCCTCAACCAACATCACTAAAACAGATGATCTGGTCATTATCACCTTGCTGTTTGTGGGAGCTTGCTGTGTGCAAATTGGCTGCTGTGAAAGATAACAGTGCGTCGCTACCTCAGTACTGCCCCTCCAACAGTGCGTCGCTACCTCAGTACTGCCCCTCCAACAGTGCGTCGCTCCCTCAGTACTGCCCCTCCAACAGTGCAGCGCTCCCTCAGTACTGCCCCTCCAACAGTGCGTTGCTCCCTCAGTACTGCCCCTCCAACAGTGCAGCGCTCCCTCAGTACTGGCCCTCCGACAGTGCAGTGCTCCCTCAGTACTGCCCCTCAGACAGTGCAGCACTCTCTCAGTACTGCCCCTCCGACAGTGCAGTGCTCCCTCAGTACTGCCCCTCCGACAGTGCAGCGCTCCCTCAGTACTGGCCCTCTGACAGTGCAGCACTCCCTCAGTACTGCACTGAGAGTGTCAGCCTGGATTTTTGTCTGGACTGGGACTTGAACCCACAACCTTCTGGCTCCGAGACGAGGGTGCTGCCCACTGAGCCACAGCTGACACCAGTGGAGGGCTGAGCGGGATATGGAAAGAGTAGTTACAGCGGGAGGACGCTCGTGTGTCCCACTAAATACTCGGTGTGTGTCTGGGGACCCAACACTCCCCGTATCGCGATGACGCGGCTGGAGATTTGTCCTAACCTGCACTCTTGCCTCACTCAGATTGACCCTCTTGGCCAGCTCCTCCCGGACAAAAGCGTCTGGATAGTGCGTCCTCTCAAAAACCCGCTCCAGGGCCTGCAACTGTGCGCTGTTAAACGTGGTCCGATTCCTCCGCTGCTTCTTCCGCTGTTTCTGGAGGCTCGCACCGACACTCCGTCTCACAACTGCAGAGGGAGGGAGGGAGGGGAGTTAGACCCAACACGTCTCAAAACCCTACCGTACGATTACAGAGGGGGGCAAAGAAAGGTAAAGGATGTCAGTGTCCGGGCAACCCGTAGCCCAGTGAGAGTCAGTGTGTGTGGGACCGTACCCCAGTGAGAGTCAGTGTGTGTGGGACCCGTACCCCAGTGAGAGTCAGTGTGTGTGGGACCCGTACCCCAGTGAGAGTCAGTGTGTGTGGGACCTGTACCCCAGTGAGAGTCAGTGTGTGTGGGACCCGTACCCCAGTGAGAGTCAGTGTGTGTGGGACCAGTACCCCAGTGAGAGTCAGTGTGTGTGGGACTGTACCCCAGTGAGAGTCAGTGTGTGTGGGACCTGTACCCCAGTGAGAGTCAGTGTGTGTGGGACCCGTACCCCAGTGAGAGTCAGTGTGTGTGGGACCCGTACCCCAGTGAGAGTCAGTGTGTGTGGGACCCGTACCCCAGTGAGAGTCAGTGTGTGTGGGACCCGTACCCCAGTGAGAGTCAGTGTGTGTGGGACCCGTACCCCAGTGAGAGTCAGTGTGTGTGGGACCCGTACCCCAGTGAGAGTCAGTGCGTGTGGGACCCGTACCCCAGTGAGAGTCAGTGTGTGTGGGACCCGTACCCCAGTGAGAGTCAGTGTGTGTGGGACCAGTACCCCAGTGAGAGTCAGTGTGTGTGGGACCAGTACCCCAGTGAGAGTCAGTGTGTGCAGGACTGTACCCCAGTGAGAGTCAGTGTGTGTGGAACCAGTACCCCAGTGAGAGTCAGTGTGTGTGGGACCCGTACCCCAGTGAGAGTCAGTGTGTGTGGCATCTTGGGGATTCCGTACTCTGGCAGTGTTTAGTTGTACTGTGACCACTTTCCCCTCAGCCTTCTCTTTTTAGAGCCCCAGCCTGTTCAGTTTTTCCTGATAGGTGTAACCTCTCAGTTCTGGTATCCTCCTTGTAAATATCTTTTGCATCTCCTCCGGTACCTCGATATCCTTTTTATAACATGGAGACCAGAACTGTGCAGAGTGCTGCAAGTGTGGTCTAACCAAAGCTCTATACAGGTTTAACAGAACTTCTCTGCTTTTCAATTCTATTCCTCTAGAAATGAAACCCGGCATTTTGTTTATATTTTCAATTACCTTGTTAACTTGCGTCACTACTTTTAATGATTTGTGAATCTGTACCCGAGGTTCCTCTGTTCCTCTCCCCATTCAGACTCTGACTTTACAAGGACAATGAGGCTCCTTATTCCTCACACCAAAATGCACCACCTCATACTTCATCGATATTGATATTCATTTGCCATCTACACGCCCATTTTGCAAATGTATTAACATCTTCGTGTAATTTGTCGCTGTCCACCTCAACATTGACTTCACCCCCCCAGTCCGTGTGGCTAAATCATCAACCCCGAGCTCCCAGTGAGAGCTGCTCGAGGGATCGACAGTCTCCTCAATTACCCAGTCGTGCCAACTTTAGATCCTCCTCCCTGCTGCAAATGGCCAGACTTATTGAAATAAAAACAGAAAATGCAGTAAATACTCAGCAGGTCAGGCAGCACCTGTGGAGAGGGAGAGGGAGAGTTAACGTTTCAGGTCGATGCGCTTTCATATCCGCATTAAATACCCCGGGTGGGTAATGAGAAAGGGATGTCTTGTCTAATTTTTTTCTGTTGGGTACAGTTATACTGGCCACATGTAAGTGGTCTGAATGTCTTCTGTCCAGGAGTGCACCTGTACTGTCCAATACAATCCCCACTGCTTATGGAAGGACATTCTTGCATTGGAGATGTTCAAAGAAGGTTCACAAGGTTGATTCCGGAGATGAGGGGGTTGACTTATGAAGCTAGGTTGAGTAGGTTGGGCCTATACACATTGGAGTTCAGAAGAATGAGAGGTGATCTTATTGAAACATATAAGATAATGAGGGGGCTCGACAGGTGGATGCAGAGAGGATATTTCCACTCATAGGGGGAATCTAGAACTAGGGGGCATAGTCTCAGAATAAGGGGCCACCCATTTAAAACTGAGATGAGGAGGAATTTCTTCTCTGAGGGTTGTAAATCTGTGGAACTCTCTGCCCCAGAGAGCTGTGGAGGCTGGGTCATTGAATATATTTAAGGTGGAGATAGACAGATTTTTGAGCGTTAAGGGAATAAAGGGTTATGGGGAGCAGGCAGGGAAGTGGAGGTGTGTCCATGATCAGATCGGCCATGATCTTATTGAATGGCGGAGCAGGCTCGAGGGGCCAAATGGCCTACTCCTGTTCCTTGTTTTATGTTCTTATAGTGGGCGTGTGCGTGCGAACGCTGTTTGCCCGCTATACGCGGTATAACCGGGTAGCACTAGTGCAGCACTGCAGTATACGACAAGGATGGTCCTTCTATGTCGTGACCTTTTGCCCCGTTGTTTCCAGCTGACTGTTTGCTGTTTGTGGGAGCTTGCTGTGCGCAAATTGGCTGCTGCATTTCCTACATTATGACAGGGACTGCACTTCAAAAAAGTACTTCATTGGCTGTAATGCGCTTTGGGACATCCTGAGGTCAGGAAAGGCGCTACAGAAATGCAAGTCCTTTCCTTTCATTCCATCACCAGATGTTACCCTGGCATAGTTTTACATTTATCCAAAAAGCTATTGAGAGGTTAGAGGAGTGAAACTTTAACATGTGCAAGTTCACTTTGTTTTAAAGCATGACATTTAAACATAACTCACTCCCAAAATCTTTCCCCTCAAGAAAAAAAAATGATGGGCAAGAGTGAAAGAGATCTCAGCAAACTTAAGAACATAAGAATTAGGAGCAGGAGTCTGCCCTATGACTCCTCGAGCCTGCTCCGCCATTCAATGAGATCATGGCTGATCTTCGACCTCAACTCTACTTTCCCGCCCGATCCCCATATCCCTTGATTCCCTTAGAGTCCAAAAATTTATCGATCTCCGCCTTGAATATACTCAACGACTGAGCATCCACAGCCCTCTGGGGCAGAGAATTCCACAGATTCACCACCCTCTGAGTGAAGAAATTTCTCCTCATATCTGTCTTAATTGGCTGACCCCTTACCGGACACTCTGACCCCTGGTTCTAGACTCTCCAGCCAGGGGGAAACAGACTCTCAGCGTTTCCCTGTCAATCCCCCTCAGAATCTTGTATATTTTGACAAGCAACAGGGAGTCAAACCAGAACTCTGGAATTCTCTCCCTAAACCTCGCCGCCTCTCTCCTCCTCACGTCGCTCCTTAAAATCTACCTCTGTTTGGTCGCCTGTCCGGATGTCTCACATGGCTTGGTGTCAGATTTTGATTGGTAATGCCCCTGTGAAGCAATTTGGGATGTTTTACTATGTTAAAGGCGCTATATAAATGCAAGTGGTTGTTGTGACGTACAATAGCCTGCTCACGTGTTCAAGCCAATTCTGGGAGGGAGGTAGGGCATCGGACGTCATTTCAATGTTAGGTTTAAATGGTCTTTTTATTTTAATTTCGGGCTCCTGGAGTGATCCTGAACTGAAATGCGTTGACACTGGTGTAAGTGAGTTGCTCCCTCTCAGTCTCACAGAGGATTTCTTCCTGGTTTTTACTTTTCGTGAAATGTTTCACAAGCCAAAGTGTTTTCAATTAAGTGTCGAGGTATCTGCCAAACATTTAACTCACCACCACTTTCAGCCTTGTTTTCCAATTAAAATACCTTTGGCTGCCTTGTTCTCATTAAGGGGGATACACTTTCAGACGGAGCTGACTTCAGCAGGGCCCAGATTAACACTCGTTCTGCTGACTCAAACAGACGCCTGCAGTTTGGATTTTGGCCTGACTGCTTTGCTCGCGATTCCCTTCCCCAGCTTGGTTCAACCACTTTGGTTTGGAACAACTGCAGCAGTTTTATTTCCCTTCCTCCCACTCCAGGGACTTGAGCACAAAATCCAGGCAGTACTGAGGGAGCGCTAGTCAGAGGGGCAGTATTGAGGGAACACTGTTCTGTCGGAGGGGCAGTACGGAGAGAGCGCTACGCTGTTGGAGGGGCTGTACTGAGGGAACGCTGCACTGTCGGAGGTGCCGTCTTTCAGATGAGATGTTAAACCGAGTCCCTGTGTGTCCTGTCAGGTGGGCGTAAAAGATCCCATGGCACTATGTCAAAGAAGAGCAGGGGAGTTCTCCCCGGTGTCCTGGGGCCAATATTTATCCCTCAACCAGATTATCTGGTCATTATAGCGTTGCTGTTTGTGGGAGCTTGCTGTGCGCAATTTGGCTGCCGCGTTTCCCACATTACAACAGTGACTACACTCCAAAAGTACTTCACTGGCTGCAAAGAATTTTAGGACGTCCTGAGGTCTTGAAAGGTGCTATATAAATGCATGTTCTTTCCTTCCTTGCCAGATATTACCACGGTGTAGTTTTGCATTTATCTAAAAAGCCTTTGAGGAGATACAGAAGAGAGTAACCGGAATCTGTGATGGGTTGGAGGGATCTGATTGTGAGGAGCGATTATGTAAACTGGGCAGATACTCGCTGGTAAAACCTCTCTGCCTCTGCTTCCTCTTTTAAGACGCTCCTTAAAACCGACCTCTGTGACTGTTACCTGTCCTAATATTTCCTTCTGTGGCTCGGTGTCAAATTTTGTTTGATAATCGCTCCTGTGAAGCGCCTTGGGACATTTTACTATGTTAAAAGCATTCTATAAATACAAGTTGTTACGGTTAAGAGGTGATCTGTTCGCTGTTTTTAGGACTTTGAATGGACGGGCCAATGTTGACCGTGACCAGCTGTCTCAGCGTGTGTAGACCAGAGGATGGGCCTGTGCTCGAAGGGAAAAATCCAAAACTAATTTTCATTGGATATATTCAAGAGGGAGTTAGATATGGCACTTACGGCTAAAGGGGATCAAGGGGTATGGAGAGAAAGCAGGAAAGGGGTACTGAGGGAATGATCAGCCATGATCTTATTGAATGTTGGTGCAGGCTCGAAGGGCCGAATGGCCTACTCCTGCACCTATTTTCTATGTTTCTAATCTGCAGAAATGATATTTCAGTGGGCAAGTGGTCAATCTGTGGAACACGCTCCTGGGAAGGGTGGGAGCAATTAGTATTGATTTAATTGAAATAAAATTAGAGATATTTCTTTCATAAAATATTTTGGGATCCAATATGTGAATAATTTGATGTGTGGTGAGTGAAGCGAGCTCGAGGGGAACAGGGGACTTTGGACCTCTGGGTCCTAAAACTGTCCCCCACTAGAGGTTTGTCTGGGTCTGTTGTAGACTCGGCGATAGAGACTGATAACTGTGATTAAAGACTTGGATTTATATAGCGCTTTTCATGACCACTGGACATCTCAAAGTGCTTTACAGCCAATGAAGTACTTTTTGGAGTGTAGTCACTGTTGTAATGTGGGAAAAGCAGCAGCCATTTTGCGCACAGCAAGCTCCCACAAACAACAATGTGATCAAACAGATAATCTGTTTTCATGATGTTGATTAAGGGCCTAGGACCCCGGAGATAACTCTCCTGGTCTTCCTCAAAATAGTGCCGTGGGCTTTTGTACGTCCACCTGAGAGAGCAGACGAGACCTCGGTTTAATGATTCAGCCGAAAGACGGCAACAACTCCATTATCTTTGGATGGCCGAAGGCGAACTAGATGGCCCCTGGTCTTTGTTCATCCGATGTTCTCATCCAGGTTCCTATTGATGATGTCCCGAAGATTATTCCAAGTTTGGATTGAGTGGCAATCTGATTAGACCAATAGGAATACGTCTATCGCCAGTTGTGGGGAAGTTACTGGAATCTGTTAGGGACAGAGAGACAGCTTATTTTTAATATTCGTTCATGAGATGTGGGCGTCGCCAGCAAGGCCCAGCATTTATTGCCTGCTATGTATGCAATAAAGGTTCAAACTGAGTACTGTTTATCTAAGCAAGGTACAACCTTGCTTCTGCTTTATTTAGGCCTAAAGTGCCTGACTCTCTAAATGGCTGGCCTTTTGTACCAGAGCAGCACCATGTGCGTGCTGTTCAGTGGCCTCCAACAATGACACCATCTGGTGGCTACAAACAGCATGTACATACATGTCAATACCTTCCTCTGAGATCTTATCACAGTCTTTCACAGGTTGAGATGGTCCGGTGCTTTACACTCCCGGGTTGAGCGTCTCAGTTCGATTCCGGCCTTGGGTGAATGTGCGGGGTCTGTTGTGGCCGGTGGCTGGATGACTGAATGTTGGGGGTGGCAGTGGCCATGTCAGGAATTGCAAGTCCGTTTTTATTGAACAAGTCCGTGATGGAAATTCCGGGTTCACTGATGACCCTTGAACCCACTGAAGGCTGCTGGTAGGTTGGTTGGTCGTCGACGGTTTCTTCGTCCGACTGCTCTGGCCTGTCTGTGTGCCTCAGCTTTGTCTGATCCATGTGTTTCCTGCAAGTTTGCCCATTCTTGAGCTTAATAACAAATACTCTGTTGCCCTCTTTGGCCATGACCGTACCAGCGATCCATTTGGGACCCTAACCATAGTTCAACACATATACAGGATCATTAACAGAAATCTCGCGTGACACAGTTGCGCGATCGTGGTACCCTTGTTGATTCTGTCTTCTGTATTCAACATGATTACTTAAATCCGGGTGTACAAGAGATAACTTGGTCTTAAGACTTCTTTTCATCATGAGTTCAGCAGGCTAGACCCCTGTGAGTGTGTGGGGTCTTGTCCTGTAACCCAATAGTATGCAGGACAAGCGGGTCTGCAGTGACCCTTGGGTTACTCTCCTCATGCTTTGCTTGATAATTTGTACTGCACGTTCTGCTTGCCCATTTTACGCAGGTTTGAATGATGCTGACCTTACATGTTTTATGCCATTAAGTTTTACAAAATCCTGAAACTCCTGACTGGTGAAACATGACCCATTGTCACTCACCATTATGTCAGGCAGACCATGTGTCGCAAACATGATATTGAGATTCTCTATGGTTGCCATGGATATACTGGATGACATGATTATGCATTCTATCCACTTCAAATAAGCATCCACCACCACTAAAAACATCTTGCCCAGGAAGGGACCTGCAAAATCTACATGGATCCTGGACCAAGGTTTGGATGGCCATGACCACAGACTCAGCGGCGATTCCGCTGGTGCTTTGCTGAGCTGCATGCAGGTGTTGCACGCATGCTTCCAGCTCAGAATCAATTCCTGGCCACCATATGTGGGACCTGGCGATGGTCTTCATCATCACCATACCCGGATGTGTGTGTGTAACTCACGCACGAACTTCTCTCTCCCTTTCTTAGGCACTACAACTTGATTGCCCCACAATATGCAATCTGCTTGAATAGACGAATGTACGGTTTGGCCTCCTCGCACATTTGCTTAGGTATGGCAGACCAATCCCCTTTGAGGATGCAACTCTTTACCACCGATAATATCGGGTCCTGGTTGGTCCAGGTCTTAACTTGTTGAGCCGTGACAGGGGTACCTTCACTCTCAAAAGCATCCATGATTAACATTAAATCTGCCGGGTGTGGCATTTCCACCTCCGGTGTGGGCAACGGCAACTGGCTCAAAGCATCGGCACATTTCCCTGTGCCAGGTCTGTGACGAATGACATAATCATGGGCAGATAATGTCAGCACCCATCTTTGGATGTGAGATGAAGCGTTGGTATTGATACCTTTGCTCTCGGAAAACAACGAAATGAGTGGCTTGTGATTGGTCTCTAATTCGAAGCTCAGACCGAACAGGTATTGATGCATCTTTTTAACATCGTGCACACACGATAAAGCTTCTTTTCCTACCATGCTGTAGGCTCTTTCTGCTTTAGATAAACTTTTGGATGCATACGCGATAGGTTGAAGTTTCCCCGACTCATTGGCTTGTTGTAACACGCAACCAATTCCATATAACGATGCGTCACAGGCCAAAACTAAACGTTTACATGAGTCATAATGTACCAGCAGCTTGTTCGAGCAAAGCAGATTGGTGGCTTTCTTGAAAACTCTGTCTTGCGATGCGCCCCACATCCAGTTATTGCCTTTTCTCAATAGCATGTGCAGTGGTTCAAGTAAAGTGCACAATTTAGGTAGGAAGTTACCAAAGTAGTTGAGTAGACCCAGGAACGAATGCAGCTCCGTCACGTTCTGCGGCTTGGGTCCATTCTTGATGGGATCAGACCTACTGACGTGAAAACTAAAGCCATCTGCGGCGATTTCCCTCCCGAGGAATTCGACCTCCGGTGTCATGAAGATGAACTTCGAGCGTTTAAATCCGAGTCCCATTCTGTACAAACGCAGTAGAACCTCTTCCAGGTTGTTCAGATGTTCCTTGGAGTCACGACCGGTGATCAGGATGTCATCTTGGAGCATGATGGTTCTGAGAACGAACTTCGATAGACTTTCCATATTCCTCTGGAATATTGCTGCAGCCGAGCGAATTCCAAACGGGCAGCTGTGGTAAATAAACAGCCCTTTGTGCGTGTTAATGCACGCAAGTCTCTTCGACGTCTTTGATGTCAAGTCCAGTTTTGTGAACGACTTCCCTCCGGCTAGCATCGCAAACAAGTCATCAGCCTTCGGTAACGTGTACTGATCTTGTTTCAAAACCCTGTTGATCGTAGCCTTGTAGTCTCCACAGATTCTGACTGTGCCATCACTTTTCAGCACAGGAACAATGGGGCTGGCCCATTCATTAAATTTGACCGGTGATATGATCCCTTCACGCTGGAGTCTGTCCAGTTCAATTTCGACCTTCTCCCTCATCATATACGGCACTGCCCGAGCTTTATGATGGACGGGTCTTGCATCTGAGTCCACGTGGATCGGCACCTTGGCTCCCGTGAAGTTGCCGATACCCGGTTCGAACAGCGAGGGGAACTTGCTCAATACTTGGTCACATGTATCTTCCTCCGATGACAATACCTTTGTGTCGTTCCAGTCGCATCTGATTTTCTCCAACCAGCTCCTGCCGAGCAGCATTGGGCCATTGCCTGGAACAAGCCACAGCGGTAACTCGTGAACCGCACCGTTATACGACACATTAATTTGTGCACTGCCAATCACCTCTATCAGTTCTTTGGTGTATGTGCGCAGCTTGGCGTTAACAGGGCTCAGCTTGGGCCTCACAGTCTTAGTATCCCACAGCTTATTAAATGCCCTCTTGTTCATGATCGACTGACTTGCCCCCGTGTCCAGTTCCATCGATACCGGTATCCCGTTAAACTTCATATTAATCAAAATTGGTTTACTCTTGATTATGAAAGAGAACAGTCCATACAATTCCTCCTCTGGCATCTCGGATTGCGTATCCAGATCCGTGCTAGTCTGACTCTCATCCTCCACGTGGTGTGTCGCAGCACGCTTGCTCATCTGTGGACACTTGCGCTGGAGATGCCCCACTCTCAGACAGCCTTTGCAACTATATTGCTTAAATCAGCACTGCTGGTGCCGGTGATTTCCCCCACAACGCCAACACGGAGAAGTTGGATACATTCCCGCTGGTGGACTTTGGGCAACCACAGGTTTCGCGAATGCAGCCGGATAGGCCCTGCCATGTGTCACTTTGCCGATCGCTGAATCAATCGCATTTACAGTACTTGCCGAGGTTCGGTTTTTCACCGATATTTGCTTTAAACTCCTGTCCATCGTCACACATGATTGAGTGATCTGGATGGCCCTTTTTAAATCCAACTCTTCCACCACCAGAGGTTTGTGCAGGATCACCTCGTGGTTGATACCGATAACAAAGAAGTCCCGCAGCATGTCTGCCAAAACCGTCCCGAACTTGCACGGTCCCGCTAGACGTCTCAGGTCGGCAACGAATTCCGCCGCGCTCTGGCCCTCCGATCGGACATGTGTATAAAACCTGTATCTCGAGATGATGATGCCGTCGTCTGGCTTGAGGTGCTCCCGTACCAATGTACACAACTCCTCGTACGTTTTCTCTGTTGGATCACTAGGCATGAGTAGATTCTTTATCAGACCGTAGATCTTCGAACCGCACACAGTGAGGAACACGGCCCGGTGCTGATCTGCATCGTCGACCCCCTTCATTTTGTTGGCCACGAAGTACTGGTTCAAACGGCTCACAAAGTCTGACCAATCTTCTCCCTCCACAAATCGCTCTAAAAATCCAATCGTGCTCATTTTGCAAACAAAGGTTCTTGTATTCTCATCGCCAAATGTTATGTATGCAATACTGTTTAACTAAGCAAGGTACAACCTTGCTTCTGCTTTATTTAGGCCCAAAGTGCCTGACTCACAAAATGGCTGGCCTTTTATACCAGAGCACCATGTGCATGCTGCTCTGTGGCCTCCAACAATGACACCATCTGGTGGCTACAAACAGCATGTACATACATGACATTGCCCAGCCCCTAACTGCTCTCGAGGAGGAGGTGGTGAGCCACCATTTCAGAGGGGGGGGGGGGGGAAAGAGAGAGGGGGGGGGGGGGGAAGAGAGAGAGGAGGGAGGGGGAAGAGAGAGAGGAGGGAGGGGGAAGAGAGAGAGGAGGGAGGGGGAAGAGAGAGAGGAGGGAGGGGGAAGAGAGAGAGGAGGGAGGGGGAAGAGAGAGAGGAGGGAAGGGGAAGAGAGAGAGGAGGGAGGGGGAAGAGAGAGAGGAGGGAGGGCGGGGGAAGAGAGAGGAGGGAGGGCGGGGGAAGAGAGAGGAGGGAGGGGGAGAGAGAGGAGGGAGGGGGGGGAGAGAGAGAGAGGAGGGAGGGGGGGAGAGAGAGAGAGGAGGGAGGGGGGGAGAGCGAGAGAGGAGGGAGGGAGGGGGGAGAGAGAGAGGAAGGAGGGGAGGAGAGCGAGAGAGGAGGGGGGGAGAGAGAGAGGAGGGGGGGGAGAGAGAGAGAGAGAGGCGGGAGGGGGGGAGAGAGAGAGAGAGGCGGGAGGGGGGGAGAGAGAGAGAGAGAGGAGGGAGGGAGGGGGGTAGAGAGAGAGGAGGGATGGGGGAGAGAGAGAGAGAGAGGAGGGAGGGGGGGAGAGAGAGGAGGGGGGAGAGACAGAGAGGCGAGAGAGAGAGAGAGAGAGGAGGAAGGGGGGGTAGAGAGAGAGAGAGAGAGGAGGGAGGGGGGGGGAGAGAGAGAGGAGGGAGGGGGGGAAGAGAGAGGAGGGAGGGGGGGGAAGAGAGAGAGAGGAGGGAGGGGAGAGAGAGGAGGGAGGGGGAGGGGAGAGAGAGGAGGGGGTGGAGAGAGAGGAGGGGGTGGAGAGAGAGGAGGGGGTGGAGAGAGAGGAGGGAGAGGGGGAGAGAGAGGAGGGAGGGGGGGGAGAGAGGAGGGAGGGGGGGAGAGAGAGGAGGGAGGGGGGGAGAGAGAGGAGGGAGGGGGGAGAGAGAGGAGGGAGGGGGGAGAGAGAGGAGGGAGGGGGGAGAGAGAGGAGGGGAGAGAGAGAGAGAGGAGGGTGGGGGGGAAAAGAGAGGAGGGAGGGGGAGGGAGAGAGAGAGGAGGGGGAGGGAGAGAGAGAGGAGGGGGAGGGAGAGAGAGGGGAGGGGGAGGGAGAGAGAGAGGAGGGGGAGGGAGAGAGAGAGGAGGGGGAGGGAGAGAGAGAGGAGGGAGGGGGAGGGGAGAGAAAGGAGGGGGAGGGGAGAGAGAAGAGGGAGGGGGAAAGAGAAGGCGGGGGGAAAGAGATAGAGAAGGGAGGGGTGGGTGACAGAGAAGGGAGGGGGGGGAAGAGAGAGAGAGAGGAGGGAGGTGTGAGAGAGAGAGGAGGGAGGGGGTAGAGAGAGAGAGGAGGGGAGAGAGAGAGAGAGGAGGAAGACGGTTGAGAGAGAGAGGAGGAAGAGGGGAGAGAGAGAGGATGGGGGGGGGGAGTGGATGGCGGGGGAGGGAGAGGGGAGAAGATGGGGATAGGGAATGCGAGAGCAGAGGGTGAGGTGGAGGTGGAAGAGAGGGGAGTGGGGGGTGGGGGGTTTACTACACACACAGCTTGCTGAGGTGAGTTGGTTTTTAACCTAACACATATTGAGTCCGCTCCCCCGCAGCCTGGCGCAGAGAGAGCTGTGTGCAGCGACAGTCAGTGTGGAGCGAGTGAAGTCAGGAACACATGGGGCCTCTGACACATGGTCCGGGCTCTCAATCCTGGGTCTGCCAAACCCACAGCCCCCCGACTGGCCCAACACTCATCCCAAAGATTCTCAAACACCCAGGAGCCCAGCCTGCTCACAGAGAGAGAGAGACCTCAACTTTCCCCTCAGGGAGCTTGCCTAGGAATCTCTTCATTATTCTGCGCACAGTTTATTAAAACGCAATAAATAGACCATTTACCCGAGTTACCAGCAAATGTTGGAAGAACACTTCGTTCCCAACAAGGTCCATTTGCAGGGCATTGTTCTGTGGGTAAAGCATTCTCTGCAATTCCACCAATTAATGATTATTATAAATTATCCCCCACTCCCCCTTCCCCTCTCCTGAAGGTGCTGACTCTCACTGGGGTACAGGTCCCTCTCCTAAAGGTGCTGACTCTCACTAGAGCACCAGGCGTGCCAATTGCCCTCAGGATATCCGTTACCTGACTGTGCCGTTCTCTCTCTCTCTCTTTCTGCCACTTTGGCCTCCCTGCCTCTCAAAAATAGATTTTTGTTGGCTAAGACTATCAAGGGATATGAAACCAAGGCGGGAGGATGGAGTGAAGATACAGATCAGCCGTGATCTAATTGAATGGTGTATCAGGCTCGAGAGACTGAATGGGCCTCCTCCTGTTCCTGTGTAACAAGCTCGAGGGGCTGAATGGCCTCCTGTTTCTGTGTAACTGGCTCAAGGGGCTGAATGGTCTCCTCCTATTCCTGTGTAACAGGCTCAAGGGGCTGAATGGCCTCCTCCTGTTCCTGTGTAACAGGCTCGAGGAGCTGAATGGTCTCCTCCTGTTCCTGTGTAACAGGCTCGAGGGGCTGAATGGCCTCCTCCTGTTCCTGTGTAACAGGCTCGAGGGGCTGAATGGCCTCCTGTTCCTGTGTAACAGGCTCGAGGGGCTGAATGGCCTCCTCCTGTTCCTGTGTAACAGGCTCGAGGGGCTGAATGGGCCTCCTGTTCCTGTGTAACAGGCTCGAGGGGCTGAATGGCCTCCTCCTGTTCCTGTGTAACAGGCTCGAGGAGCTGAATGGTCTCCTCCTGTTCCTGTGTAACAAGCTCGAGGGGCTGAATGGCCTCCTCCTGTTCCTGTGTAACAGGCTCGAGGGGCTGAATGGCCTCCTGTTCCTGTGTAACAGGCTCGAGGGGCTGAATGGCCTCCTCCTGTTCCTGTGTAACAGGCTCGAGGGGCTGAATGGCCTCCTCCTGTTCCTGTGTAACAGGCTCGAGGGGCTGAATGGGCCTCCTGTTCCTGTGTAACAGGCTCGAGGGGCTGAATGGCCTCCTCCTGTTCCTGTGTAACAGGCTCGAGGGGCTGAATGGCCTCCTCCTGTTCCTGTGTAACAGGCTCGAGGGGCTGAATGGCCTCCTCCTGTTCCTGTGTAACAGGCTCGAGGGGCTGAATGGCCACCTCCTGTTCCTGTGTAACAGGCTCGAGGGGCTGAATGGCCTCCTCCTGTTCCTGTGCAACAGGCTCGAGGGGCTGAATGGCCTCCTCCTGTTCCTGTGTAACAGGCTCGAGGGGCTGAATGGCCTCCTCCTGTTCCTGTGTAACAGGCTCGAGGGACTGAATGGCCTCCTCCTGTTCCTGTGTAACAGGCTCGAGGGGCTGAATGGCCTCCTCCTGTTCCTGTGTAACAGGCTCGAGGGGCTGAATGGGCCTCCTCCTGTTCCTGTGTAACAGGCTCGAGGGACTGATTGGCCTCCTCCTGTTCCTGTGTAACAGGCTCGAGGGACTGATTGGCCTCCTCCTGATCCTGTGTAACAGGCTCGAGGGACTGAATGGCCTCCTCCTGTTCCTGTGTAACAGGCTCGAGGGACTGATTGGCCTCCTCCTGTTCCTGTGTAACAGGCTCGAGGGGCTGAATGGCCTCCTCCTGTTCCTGTGTAACAGGCTCGAGGGGCTGAATGGGCCTCCTCCTGTTCCTGTGTAACAGGCTCGAGGGGCTGAATGGCCTCCTCCTGTTCCTGTGTAACAGGCTCGAGGGACTGAATGGCCTCCTCCTGTTCCTGTGTAACAGGCTCGAGGGGCTGAATGGCCTCCTCCTGTTCCTGTGTAACAGGCTCGAGGGACTGATTGGCCTCCTCCTGTTCCTGTGTAACAGGTTATGGCTATGGCGATACCGTTTTAACCACAGAATTAATTTTAATAAAAACCACCTCCCACCCATTCCGGGTAACTGCTTCACGTGTACCTGCCGCCATCAGTAACCATGGGGATAATGCAGCCACATCGATCAACATGCAGCTTTCCCTCTCTCCATTTGACCAAACACACAAGGTTAAAGCTCATGTGTCGCACGTTGCCCATCGGAGTATTGAGATCATATGATGGTGTCTATCACTCATTTACATTTACTAATCGGGAATTCAGTTCACCATATCTGGATTCTGAATTAGTCCATGTGGACAGAACTAATGTCTTGGACAACGTGAGTCTAGATTAGAAACAACTTGCATTTATACAGCGCCGGTAATGTAGTAAACCGTCACAAGACCTTTTGCAGTAGCGCAAATCAGACAAATATTGACACCGAGCAAGCTCCCACAGGCAGCAATGTGACAATGACCAGATAATCTATTTGTGACGGTTGAGGGATAAATATTGGTCCCAAGACATGGGTGAGAACTCCCCTGCTCTTTGAAATAGTGCCATGGGATCTTTTATAGCAGCCTGAGAGCGCAGGTGGGTTTAATGTCTCCTCCAAAAGAGGGCACCTCTGACAGTGCAGCACTCCCTCAGTACTGCCCCTCCGACAGTGCGGCGCTCCCTCAGTACTGCCCCTCCGACAGTGCGGCACTCCCTCAGTACTGCCCCTCCGACAGTGCGGCGCTCCCTCAGTACCGCCCCTCCGACAGTGCGGCGCACCCTCAGTACTGCCCACCCTCAGTACTGCCCCTCCGACAGTGCGGCGCTCCCTCAGTACTGCCCCTCCGACAGTGCGGCGCTCCCTCAGTACTGCCTCTCCAACAGTGCGGCACTCCCTCAGTACTGCCCCTCCGACAGTGCGGCGCTCCCTCAATACTGCCCCTCCGACAGTGCGGCGCTCCCTCAATACTGCCCCTCCGACAGTGCGGCGCTCCCTCAGTACTGCCCCTCCGACAGTGCGGCGCTCCCTCAGTACTGCCCCTCCGACAGTGCGGCGCTCCCTCAGTACTGGGCACTGGGAGTGTCAGCCTGGATTTTGTGCTCAAATCTATGGAGTCGGGTGAAACTAACCTGGGTGAATTAAATTAAACTATTCGGATCAACATCCCATCACGTTTGGTTTTATAAAAAGTTCTTTGTTCCATTAGTTTTAAATGAATTAATATTTGTGAAGGGAGCTTCACTCTTTAACTTTGGAAATGTAATTAATTCTTTTTAATTCTTTCAGTCGGATATTGGAAAATGTGATTGGTCCAATTCTAACTTCACACTCCAGGGGCACAGTGTCTGTTACTGGACTAATAATCCAGGGAATGTGGGTTCAAATCCCAGTT
The DNA here is from genome assembly GCF_044704955.1 of Pristiophorus japonicus. Classification (NCBI taxonomy): domain Eukaryota; kingdom Metazoa; phylum Chordata; class Chondrichthyes; family Pristiophoridae; genus Pristiophorus; species Pristiophorus japonicus. The sequence continues at coordinate 3,545,773 of NC_091996.1, forward strand.
TCAGGATTTGGATTCTATTTTGTTAAATCTGGAAATAAAAAGCTGGGATCAGTAAAAGTAACCATGAAGCTGTCAGATAAACCCAACTGGTTCACTGATGTCTCTTTCCTGTTTCCTACATTACAACAGTGACTGCACGTCAAAAAGTACTTCAATGGCTGTAAAGCATTTTGGGATGTCTGGTGGGCGTACGGGGCACTATATAAATGCAAGTTTTTCTTTTTCTTTCTTTACGGAAGGAAACCCTGCCATCCTTACCTGGTCTGGGCCTATATGTGACTCCAGTCCCACACCAACATGGCTGACTCATCACTGCCCCCTGAAGTCAGTCAGTTCAGGGTAACTAAGGACAGACAATAAATTCCTTAGGAAATTAAATTCCTAGGAACAGGAGGCGGCCATTCAGCCCCACAAGCCTGTCCCGACATTATTAGATCACGGCCGAGCTGTATCTTAACCCCATCTACCCTTTGTGGTTCCGTAACCCCTAATACCCTTACCCAACAGAAATCTATCAATCTTAGTTCTGAAAGCTCCAAATGATCCCCCAGCCTCAACAGCATTTTGGGGGAGAGAGTTCCAGATTCTCATTGCCCTTTGTGTGAAGAAGTGCTTCCTGACATCATCCCTGAACGGCCTGGCTCTAATTTTAGGTTCTGCCCCTTGTTCTGGAGAGAGAGCGAGCGAGAGACAGACAGAGGAGAGAGCGCGCGCGAGCGAGAGACAGATGAGAGAGAGAGAGAGAGAGAGAGAGAGAGAGAGAGCGAGCGAGAGACAGAGGAGAGAGAGCGATATACAGAGGAGAGAGCAAGCGAGCGAGAGAGACACAGGAGAGCGAGCGAGAGACAGACGGGAGACAGAGAGCGAGAGACAGAGGAGAGAGAGAGCGCGAGCGACAGAGGAGAGAGACAGAGCGAGCGAGAGACAGACAGGGGAGAGAGAGTGAGTGAGAGACAGACAGGGGAGAGAGAAAGCGAGAGACAGAGGAGAGAAAGAGCGCGAGCGAGCGACAGAGAGAGAGAGAGAGCGAGAGACAGACAGAGGAGAGAGAGCGAGCGAGAGACAGACAGGGGAGAGAGAAAGCGAGAGACAGAGGAGAGAAAGAGCGCGAGCGAGCGACAGAGAGAGAGAGAGAGCGAGAGACAGACAGAGGAGAGAGAGCGAGCGAGAGACAGACAGAGGAGAGAGAGCGAGCGAGGGACAGACAGAGGAGAGAGAGCGAGCGAGAGACAGACAGGGGAGAGAGAGCGGGCGAGAGACAGACAGGGGAGAGAGAGCGAGCGAGAGACAGACAGGGGAGAGAGAGCGAGCGAGAGACAGACAGGGGAGAGAGAGCGAGAGACAGACAGGGGAGAGAGAGCGGGCGAGAGACAGACAGAGGAGAGAGAGCGAGCGAGAGACAGACAGGGGAGAGAGAGCGAGAGACAGACAGGGGAGAGAGAGCGGGCGAGAGACAGACAGGGGAGAGAGAGCGAGAGACAGACAGGGGAGAGAGAGCGAGCGAGAGACAGACAGGGAAGAGAGAGCGAGCGAGAGACAGACAGGGGAGAGAGAGAGAGCGAGCGAGAGACATACAGGGGAGAGAGAGCGAGCGAGAGACATACAGGGGAGAGAGAGCGAGCGAGAGACAGACAGGGGAGAGAGAGCGAGAGACAGACAGGGGAGAGAGAGCGAGAGACAGACGGGAGAGAGAGCGAGAGACAGACAGGGGAGAGAGAGCGAGCGAGAGACAGACAGGGGAGAGAGAGCGAGAGACAGACAGACAGGGGAGAGAGAGCGAGCGAGAGACAGACAGGGGAGAGAGAGCGAGAGACAGACAGGGGAGAGAGAGCGAGCGAGAGACAGACAGGGGAGAGAGAGCGAGCGAGAGAAAGACAGGGGAGAGAGAGCGAGAGACAGACAGGGGAGAGAGAGCGAGCGAGAGACAGACAGGGGAGAGAGAGCGAGCGAGAGACAGACAGGGGAGAGAGAGCGAGCGAGAGACAGACAGGGGAGAGAGAGCGAGCGAGAGACAGACAGGGGAGAGAGAGCGAGAGACAGACGGGAGAGAGAGCGAGAGACAGACAGGGGAGAGAGAGCGAGCGAGAGACAGACAGGGGAGAGAGAGCGAGAGACAGACAGGGGAGAGAGAGCGAGCGAGAGACAGACGGGAGAGAGAGCGAGAGACAGACAGGGGAGAGAGAGCGAGCGAGAGACAGACAGGGGAGAGAGAGCGAGAGACAGACAGGGGAGAGAGAGCGAGCGAGAGACAGACAGGGGAGAGAGAGCGAGCGAGAGACAGACAGGGGAGAGAGAGCGAGAGACAGACGGGAGAGAGAGCGAGAGACAGACAGGGGAGAGAGAGCGAGAGACAGACAGGGGAGAGAGAGCGAGCGAGAGACAGACAGGGGAGAGAGAGCGAGCGAGAGACAGACAGGGGAGAGAGAGCGAGAGACAGACAGAGGAGAGAGAGCGAGAGACAGACAGAGGAGAGAGAGCGAGAGACAGACAGAGGAGAGAGAGAGCGATAGACAGACAGAGGAGAGAGAGAGCGAGAGACAGACAGAGGAGAGAGAGCGAGAGACAGACAGAGGAGAGAGAGCGAGAGACAGACAGAGGAGAGAGAGCGAGAGACAGACAGAGGAGAGAGAGCGAGAGACAGACAGAGGAGAGAGAGCGAGAGACAGACAGAGGAGAGAGAGAGCGAGAGACAGACAGAGGAGAGAGAGCGAGAGACAGACAGAGGAGAGAGAGCGAGAGACAGACAGAGGAGAGAGAGCGAGAGACAGACAGAGGAGAGAGAGCGAGAGACAGACAGAGGAGAGAGAGAGCGAGAGACAGACAGAGGAGAGAGAGCGAGAGACAGACAGGGGAGAGAGAGCGAGAGAGAGGAGAGAGAGAGCGCGAGCGAGCGACAGACAGGGGAGAGAGAGCGAGCGAGAGACAGACAGGGGAGAGAGAGCGAGAGACAGAGGAGAGCAAGAGCGCGAGCGAGCGAGAGAGAAAGCGAGCGAGCGAGAGACAGAGGAGAGCGAGCGAGAGACAGAGGAGAGCGAGCGAGAGACAGAGGAGAGCGAGCGAGAGACAGAGGAGAGCGAGCGAGAGACAGACAGAGGAGAGCGAGCGAGAGACAGAGGAGAGCGAGCGAGAGACAGACAGAGGAGAGAGAGCGAGCGAGAGACAGAGGAGAGCGAGCGAGAGACAGAGGAGAGCGAGCGAGAGACAGAGAGCGAGCGAGAGACAGACAGAGGAGAGAGAGCGAGCGAGAGACAGAGAGGAGAGAGAGCGAGCGAGAGACAGACAGAGGGGAGACAGAGAGCGAGAGACAGAGAGGAGAGAGAGAGCGCGAGCGAGAGAAAGACAGAGGGGAGACAGAGAGGAGAGAGAGCGCGAGCGAGCGACAGGGGAGAGAGAGCGAGCGAGAGACAGAGAGGAGAGAGAGCGGGCGAGAGACAGACAGAGGGGAGACAGAGAGCGAGAGACAGAGAGGAGAGAGAGCGAGCGAGAGACAGAGCGGCAGGCAGACAGACAAGAGAGATGAGGGAGGGAGAAGAGAGAGAGAGAGAGAGAGAGAGAGAGAGGGAGACAAGGACAGGGAGGGACAGGGAGACGAGCCGAGAAAAGAAAGTAAGACCGACTTGGATTTATATAGCGCCTTTCACGGCCACCAGATGTCTCAAAGTGCTTTACAGCCAATGAAGTACTTTTGGAGGGTAATCACTTGTAATGTGGGAAACGCGGCAGCCAATTTGTGCACAGCAAGCTCCCACACACAGCAATGTGATAATTACCAGATAATCTGTTTTTAACATGTCCTTACTATACAGTATAAATGCACACGAGGCCCATACTTGAGAGGTCACTCTGTGACCAGTAACCTTTATTAGCCAGCACTGAAGTGATGAAGGTGGGTGGAGCTTCCCCTTTTATACCTGAAAGTCCAGGTTAGGAGTGTCTCCCAAAAGTTCACCACCTAGTGGTCAATGTTCTCACGGTGTACAACTTAGGTCAGTTTATACATGGGTTACAATGACAGTTGAATATATGACAGTTTGAGTGATGTTAATTAAGGGATAAATATAGGCCAGGACACTGGGGATAACTCCCCTGCTCTTCTTCGAAATAGTGCCATGGGATCTTTTACATCCACGTGAGAGGGCAGACAGGGCCTCGGTTTAACGTCTCATCCGGAAGACGGCACCTCCGACTGTGCAGCACTCCCTCAGTACTGCCCCTCCGACAGCCTAGATTTTTGTGCTCGAAGTGCCTGGAGCGGGACTTGAACCCACAACCTTCTGACTCCGAGGTGAGTGTGCTACCCACTTTTTAAAAAAAATCATTTATTCAACATTAAAACGTTTACAACATTGTGATCATTCCATTGCATCATACAAATCCTGTCCACCGCTCCAACACATATTATCAAAACCTGAAGTTTAATTTGTCTCCCGTAACATTATAGTAATCTATTGTACTTTAAAAATCGATCATAACCAAACCTTCCGAACTCTTTCTAGCATATCCTCAGTCCAACAGGTCCGTGCCTTTAAAACACTACAACTGCTGCAATTTATTCTCCCCCCAGTCCGTTCACATTAATTGAGACATAAACCCCCATCATTTAATCTCCGGCCCTTCCCAACTTTTCTGCCAGCTGTTGCTTTCTCCAGTAGCCTCCGGCTCTTTTTCACCTCCTGTTTGAATCTTCCCTGCCATTTCAGCCTCTTTCTTACATTAGGTTTAGGCCGAGGAGCGGCCCCTTCTCCCTCCTTCTGCCTCATTAACCTTTCCCATTCCACATGATGCCTGTCCTACGAAACGAATTTAAGGAGCTAGGAGCTAAATTAAAAAGTAGGACCTCAAAAGTAGTAATCTCGGGATTGCTACCAGTGCCACGTGCTAGTCAGAGTAGGAATCGCAGGATAGCGCAGATGAATACATGGCTTGAGCAGTGGTGCAGCAGGGAGGATTCAAATTCCTGGGGCATTGGAACCTGTTCTGGGGGAGGTGGGACCAGTACAAACCGGACGGTCTGCACCTGGGCAGGTCCGGAACCAATGTCCTAGGGGGAGTGTTTGCTAGTGCTGTTGGGGAGGAGTTAAACTAATATGGCAGGGGGATGGGAACCAATGCAGGGAGACAGAGGGAAACAAAAAGGAGACAAAAGCAAAAGACAGAAAGGAGATGAGGAAAAGTGGAGGGCAGAGAAACCCAAGGCAAAGAACAAAAAAGGGCCACAGTACAGCAAAATTCTAAAAGGACAAAGGGTGTTAAAAAAACAAGCCTTTGTGTTTTAATGCCAGGAGTATCCGTAATAAGGTGGATGAATTAACTGTGCAAATAGATGTTAACAAATATGATGTGATTGGGATTACAGAGATGTGGCTCCAGGATGATCAGGGCTGGGAACTCAACATCCAGGGGTATTCAACATTCAGGAAGGATAGAATAAAAGGAAAAGGAGGTGGGGTAGCATTGCTGGTTAAAGAGGAGATTAATGCAATAGTTAGGAAGGACATTAGCTTGGATGATGTGGAGTCTATATGGGTAGAGCTGCAGAACACCAAAGGGCAAAAAACGTTAGTGGGAGTTGTGTACAGACCTCCAAACAGTAGTAGTGATGTTGGGGAGGGCATCAAACAGGAAATTAGGGGTGCATGCAATAAAGGTGCAGCAGTTATAATGGGTGACTTTAATATGCACATAGATTGGGCTAACCAAACTGGAAGCAATACGGTGGAGGAGGATTTCCTGGAGTGCATAAGGGATGGTTTTCGAGACCAATATGTCGAGGAACCAACTAGGGGGGAGGCCATCTTAGACTGGGTGTTGTGTAATGAGAGAGGATTAATTAGCAATCTCGTTGTGCGAGGCCCCTTGGGGAAGAGTGACCATAATATGGTGGAATTCTGCATTAGAATGGAGAATGAAACAGTTAATTCAGAGACCATGGTCCAGAACTTAAAGAAGGGTAACTTTGAAGGTATGAGGCGTGAATTGGCTAGGATAGATTGGCGAATGATACTTAAGGGGTTGACTGTGGATGGGCAATGGCAGACATTTAGAGACTGCATGGATGAACTACAACAATTGTACATTCCTGTCTGGCATAAAAATAAAAAAGGGAAGGTGGCTCAACCGTGGCTATCAAGGGAAATCAGGGATAGTATTAAAGCCAAGGAAGTGGCATACAAATTGGCCAGAAATAGCAGCGAACCTGGGGACTGGGAGAAATTTAGAACTCAGCAGAGGAGGACAAAGGGTTTGATTAGGGCAGGGAAAATGGAGTATGAGAAGAAGCTTGCAGGGAACATTAAGACGGATTGCAAAAGTTTCTATAGATATGTAAAGAGAAAAAGGTTAGTAAAGACAAACGTAGGACCCCTGCAGTCAGAATCAGGGGAAGTCATAACGGGGAACAAAGAAATGGCAGACCAATTGAACAAGTACTTTGGTTCGGTATTCACTAAGGAGGACACAAATAACCTTCCGGATATAAAAGGGGTCAGAGGGTCCAGTAAGAAGGAGGAACTGAGGGAAATCCTTATTAGTCGGAAAATTGTGTCGGGGAAATTGATGGAATTGAAGGCCGATAAATTTCCAGGGCCTGATGGACTGCATCCCAGAATACTAAAGGAGGTGGCCTTGGAAATAGCGGATGCATTGAGTCATTTTCCAACATTCCATAGACTCTGGATCAGTTCCTATGGAGTGGAGGGTAGCCAATGTAACCCCACTTTTTAAAAAAGGAGGGAGAGAAAACAGGGAATTATAGACCGGTCAGCCTGACCTCAGTAGTGGGTAAAATGATGGAATCAATTATTAAGGATGTCATAGCAGCGCATTTGGAAAGAGGTGACATAATAGGTCCAAGTCAGCATGGATTTGTGAAAGGGAAATCATGCTTGACAAATCTTCTAGAATTTTTTGAGGATGTTTCCAGTAGAGTGGACAAGGGAGAACCAGTTGATGTGGTATATTTGGATTTTCAGAAGGCTTTCGACAAGGTCCCACACAAGAGATTAATGTGCAAAGTTAAAGCACATGGGATTGGGGGTAGTGTGCTGACATGGATTGAGAACTGGTTGTCAGACAGGAAGCAAAGAGTAGGAGTAAATGGCAGGCAGTGACTAGCGGGATACCGCAAGGTTCTGTGCTGGGGCCCCAGCTGTTTACACTGTACATTAATGATTTAGATGAGGGGATTAAATGTAGTATCTCCAAATTTGCGGATGACACTAAGTTGGGTGGCAGTGTGAGCTGCGAGGAGGATGCTATGAGGCTGCAGAGTGACTTGGATAGGTTAGGTGAGTGGGCAAATGCATGGCAGATGAAATATAATGTGGATAAATGTGAGGTTATCCACTTTGGTGGTAAAAACAGAGAGACAGACTATTATCTGAATGGTGACAGATTAGGAAAAGGGGAGGTGCAACGAGACCTGGGTGTCATGGTACATCAGTCACTGAAGGTTGGCATGCAGGTACAGCAGGCAGTTAAGAAAGCAAATGGCATGTTGGCCTTCATAGCGAGGGGATTTGAGTATAGGGGCAGGGAGGTGTTACTACAGTTGTACAGGGCCTTGGTGAGGCCACACCTGGAGTATTGTGTACAGTTTTGGTCTCCTAACTTGAGGAAGGACATTCTTGCTATTGAGGGAATGCAGCTAAGGGTCACCAGACTGATTCCCGGGATGGCGGGACTGACCTATCAAGAAAGACTGGATCAACTGGGCTTGTATTCACTGGAGTTCAGAAGAATGAGAGGGGACCTCATAGAAATGTTTAAAATTCTGATGGGTTCAGACAGGTTAGATGCAGGAAGAATGTTCCCAATGTTGGAGAAGTCCAGAACCAGGGGTCACAGTCTAAGGATAAGGGGTAAGCCATTTAGGACCGAGATGAGGAGAAACTTCTTCACCCAGAGAGTGGTGAACCTGTGGATTTCTCTACCACAGAAAGTAGTCGAGGCCAATTCACTAAATATATTCAAAAAGGAGTTAGATGAAGTCCTAACTACGAGGGGGATCAAGGGGTATGGCGAGAAAGCAGGAATGGGGTACTGAAGTTGCATGTTCAGCCATGAACTCATTGAATGGCGGTGCAGGCTAGAAGGGCCGAATGGCCGACTCCTGCATCTATTTTCTATGTTTCTATGTCCCCCACCCCCCAATTCCATGTCTCCATCCCCCTCTGACTCTTCACTCTCGAGCTCTTCTGTAATCTCCCGTTACTGCTCCCCGTCTAATACATAATCTCTCTTCGAGTCTTCCTGCTATCATGGTTTCTCCAAGAGTGTCACTGCTCCCTCTTGCACCCTTCTTGACTTACCCCCTCCCGCTCTCCTAGATATCCGACTCCCCATCTTTCTTTGGAGTACTTACACCTACCCTGCTCCTCCCAGGGACACCTGATTCTTTAGGGAGAGCCAACCCATATTATGGCTCGACTCTGCCCCCAGCTGTCTTTGTCCTTTTCCATCGTACTTGGTATGTTTTCCACCATCTCTGCTCTGCAATTTTCTGCCTCTTCTTGCGCTCTTTTCTCACTCCATTCCACGGCTGTGTCCTCCTCCTGCTCTGCTCCTCCGGCCACTCCACTCACATCTCCTGCTCCTACTCCCATCTCCCCGTCACTCAAAGAGCTTTCTTCTGCCTCACACTCACAGTGGGTGGAGCCTTTGTGACTCACCCCACAGCTCCCTGCCTTGCAGCTCCAAGTAATGTGCCAAGACTCGCCGCAGTTATAACTGTACAGGTCTGGACAGCTTCTTACAAGATGGTCATGTTCAAGACAATAATAGCAAACCTTCATCTGGTCATCATGCAGTTCCAAGAAGTACTGCACTCCTTCCATTGTCTCGAATTTCATGCTGTAGGGTAATGACTTCACCCCCTCTGGGAACTGCACCTTTACATAATGGGTTCCATCGGTTACCCGCGTTCCAGGATAGTATCTCCTCTTTATTTCTGAGCAAAGTTTAATGTCCCACGACTCCAACTTTTTTATTATCACATCGTCCTCAACCTAAAGCGGCAGGTTTAAGAATGAGAGCACCACCTCTTCAGAATACAGCAGAGATAGATCCTTCTCACCAACCTTCAGGCTCAGTAAAAGTCTTTCCACCTCCTCTCGGCCACTGACAGTCACCTCGAACCCAACGTTCGGCTTTGGTCGGCAGGCAAAGCAACTTCCCTCGCTGCAGTCCTCATGTACCGCCTGGATAATATCCCAAGCTCGCATCTCCTTATCCTGAACCACCACTGTGTTTTCTTTTCCAAACCTCCTGGGGTCTCAGCCCAAATCTTTGGGCCTTTTATTCTCCCTTCCCCCAACATTTGCTCTGCTGGGAGCATTGCCCTGGGTCCCCAGGAGCATCTGGTTGCTGTTTATGGACTAAAAAGGCCCTAAAACCTGAAAGAAACAACCCAAAAACCCACCACTAACTTTTTACAAACTCACTCCAACTCCTGCAGTAATCAGCAGCACCTGCTCACTTCTAGCCCCTCCCACCCAGAGTGCTCACTCCTAGCCCCTCCCACCCAGAGAGTGCTCACTCCTAGCCCCTCCCACCCAGAGAGTTCTCACTCCTAGCCCCTCCCACCCAGAGAGTGCTCACTTCTAGCCCCCCCCACCCAGAGTGTGCTCACTCCTAGCCCCTCCCACCCAGAGTGTGCTCACTCCTAGCCCCTCCCACCCAGAGAGTGCTCACTCCTGGCCCCTCCCACCCAGAGAGTGCTCACTCCTGGCCCCTCCCACCCAGAGAGTGCTCACTCCTGGGCCCTCCCACCCAGAGAGTGCTCACTCCTAGCCCCTCCCACCCAGAGAGTGCTCACTCCTAGCCCCTCCCACCCAGAGAGTGCTCACTCCTGGCCCCACCCACCCAGAGTGCGCTCACTCCTAGCCCCTCCCACCCAGAGTGTGCTCACTCCTGGCCCCTCCCATCCAGAGTGCTCACTCCTGGCCCCTCCCACCCAGAGAGTGCTCATTCCTAGCCCCTCCCACCCAGAGAGTGCTCACTCCTAGCCCCTCCCACCCAGAGTGCTCACTCCTAGCCCCTCCCACCCAGAGAGTGCTCACTCCTAGCCCCTCCCACCCAGAGAGTGCTCACTCCTAGCCCCTCCCACCCAGAGTGTGCTCACTCCTGGCCCCTCCCACCCAGAGAGTGCTCACTCCTGGCCCCTCCCACCCAGAGTGTGCTCACTCCTAGCCCCTCCCACCCAGAGAGTGCTCACTCCTGGCCCCTCCCACCCAGAGAGTGCTCACTCCTGGCCCCTCCCACCCAGAGAGTGCTCACTCCTGGCCCCTCCCACCCAGAGAGTGCTCACTCCTGGCCCCTCCCACCCAGAGAGTGCTCACTCCTGGCCCCTCCCACCCAGAGTGTGCTCACTCCTGGCCCCTCCCACCCAGAGTGTGCTCACTCCTGGCCCCTCCCATCCAGAGTGCTCACTCCTGGCCCCTCCCACCCAGAGTGTGCTCACTCCTGGCCCCTCCCACCCAGAGTGTGCTCACTCCTGGCCCCTCCCATCCAGAGTGCTCACTCCTGGCCCCTCCCACCCAGAGAGTGCTCATTCCTAGCCCCTCCCACCCAGAGAGTGCTCACTCCTAGCCCCTCCCACCCAGTGCTCACTCCTAGCCCCTCCCACCCAGAGGGTGCTCACTCCTAGCCCCTCCCACCCAGAGAGTGCTCACTCCTAGCCCCTCCCACCCAGAGAGTGCTCACTCCTAGCCCCTCCCACCCAGAGAGTGCTCACTCCTAGCCCCTCCCATCCAAAGAGTACGACCCACTGAGCCATGGCTGACTCCACTGAGGCACAGATAGAAAGACAGAGAACTGAGTCTGAGAGACAGACAGGGAGAGAGAGATCAGAGAGAGAGAGAGAGAGAGAGAGCGATCCGAGAGAGGGCGAGAGAGCGGTCAGAGAGAGAGAGAGAGAGAGAGAGATGAGGTCAGAGAGAGAGAGAGAGATCAGAGAGAGAGAGAGAGAGATCAGAGAGAGAGAGAGAGAGAGAGAGAGAGACACTCCTGACTTGTGCCTTGTAGATGGTGGAAAGGCTTTGGGGAGTCAGGTGGTGAGACACTCACCGCAGAATACCCAGTCTCTGACTCGCTCTTGTTACCACAGTATTTATGTGGCTGGTCCAGTTAAGTTTCTGGTCAATGGTGACCCCCAGGATGCTGATGTTGGGGGGTTCAGCGATGGTAATGATGTTGAATGTCAAGGACCGGTGGTTAGACTCTCGCTTGTTGGAGATGGACATTGCCTAGTACTTGTTGGTGTTTATCCTCCACACGAGCAGTATCCCAATCCCAAGTCCCCACCCCGTTCCTATATCTTGCTAGCCCCCTTTCCATTCCACCATCTCTCTAACCCGTTCCCAATTGTTGACTGGGTCCCTGCTTCAGTCACGAACTCCGCTTCCACAGCCTCACCTGTGTGTAATGGAGTTTCTCCTGCTCGCTGCCCTAAATCTCATCATTTTATTTTATATCCATGTCCCTCGTTTGAGACCCTCAATCATCGGCAACAATCTGTGTCTCTCTATTCTGTCACATTCCTTCATAATTTTAAATATCTCAACAACTATAAATTGTATTTATATAGAGCCTTTAATGTAGTAAAATGTCCCAAGGTGTTTCACAGGAGCATAAATCAGACACAGTTTGACACTGGGCCAATGAAGACATTAGGGCAGGTGACCAAAAGCTTAGTCCCAGAGGTAGGTTTTAAGGAGCGCCTTAAAAGGAGGAAAGAGAGGCAGAGAGGTTTAGGCAGGGAGTTCCAGAGCTTAGGGCCCAGGCAACAGAAGGCACAACCACCAATAAGTTGAGTGATTATAATCAGGGATGCTCAAGAGACCAGAATTGGAGGAGCGCAGAGATCTCGGAGGGTTGTGGGACGAAATTACACAGATAGGGAGGGGTGAGGCCAGGGAGGGATTTGAACAGGAGGATGAGAACATAAGAACATAACATAAGAATTAGGACCAGGAGTAGGCCATCTAGCCCCTCGAGCCTGCTCCGCCATTCAACAAGATCATGGCTGATCTGGCCGTGGACTCAGCTCCACTTACCCGCCCACACCCCATAACCCTTAATTCCCTTATTGGTTAAAAATCTATCTATCTGTGACTTGAATACATTCAATGAGCTAGCCTCAACTGCTTCCTTGGGCAGAGAATTCCACAGATTCACAACCTTCTGGGAGAAGAAATTCCTTCTCAACTCGGTTTTAAATTGGCTCCCCCGTATTTTGAGGCTGAGCCCCCTAGTTCTAGTCTCCCCGACCAGTGGAAACAACCTCTCTGCCTCTATCTTGTCTATCCCTTTCATTATTTTAAATGTTTCTATAAGATCACCCCTCATCCTTCTGAACTCCAACGAGTAAAGACCCAGTCTACTCAATCTATCATCATAAGGTAACCCCCTCATCTCCGGAATCAGCCTAGTGAATCATCTCTGTACCCCCTCCAAAGCTAGTATATCCTTCCTTAAGTAAGGTGACCAAAACTGCACGCAGTACTCCAGGTGCGGCCTCACCAATACCCTATACAGTTGCAGCAGGACCTCCCTGCTTTTGTACTCCATCCCTCTCGCAATGAAGGCCAACATTCCATTCGCCTTCCTGATTACCTGCTGCACCTGCAAACTAACTTTTTGGGATTCTCAAAAGAGTTTCATGCACAAGGACCCCCAGGTCCCTCTGCACCGCAGCATGTTGTCATTTCTCCCCATTCAAATAATATTCCCTTTTACTGTTTTTTTTCCCCCCAAGGTGGGTGACCTCACACTTTCCGACATTGTATTCCATCTGCCAAATCTTAGCCCATTCGCTTAACCTATCCAAATCTCCTTGCAGCCTCTCTGTATCCTCTACACAACCCGCTTTCCCACAAATCTTTGTGTCATCTGCAAATTTTGTTACACTACACTCTGTCCCCTCTTCCAGGTCATCTATGTATATTGTAAACAATTGTGGTCCCAGCACCGATCCCTGTGGCACACCACTAACCACCGATTTCCAACCCGAAAAGGACCCATTTATCCCGACTCTCTGCTTTCTGTTAGCCAGCCAATTCTCTATCCATGCTAATACATTTCCTCTGACTCCGCGTACCTTTATCTTCTGCAGTAACCTTTTGTGTGGCACCTTATCGAATGCTTTTTCAAAATCTAAATACACCACATCCATCGGTACACCTCTATCCACCATGCTCATTATATCCTCAAAGAATTCCAGTAAATGAGTTAAACATGATTTCCCCTTCATGAATCCATGCTGCGTCTGCTTGATTGCACTATTCCTATCTAGATGTCCCGCTATTTCTTCCTTAACGATAGTTTCAAGCATTTTCCCCACTACAGATGTTTAAACTAACTGGCCTATAGTTAACTGTCTTTTGTCTGCCCCCTTTTTTAAACAGAGGCGTTACATTAGCTGCTTTCAAGTCCGCTGGTACCTCCCCAGAGTCCAGAGAATTTTGGTAGATTATAACGAATGCATCTGCTATAACTTCCGCCATCTCTTTTAATACCCTGGGATGCATTTCATCAGGACCAGGGGACTTGTCTACCTTGAGTCCCATTAGCCTGTCCAGCACTACCCCCCTAGTGATAGTGATTGTCTCAAGGTCCTCCCTTCTCACATTCCCGTGACCAGCAATTTTTGGCATGGTTTTTGTGTCTTCCACTGTGAAGACCGAAGCAAAATTTTAAAATCGAGGTGTTGCTGGACCAGGAACCAATGTAGGTCAGCGAGCACGGGGGTGGTGGGTGAGCGGGACTTGGTGCGAGTAATCTCATCTGTTGAGAACAGCATCAATAAAAAGCAGCTTCAAAAAATGGCTGTTAAGGAGACCCTTCTGCAGGGAATGGATGAGAGGCTGTGCCTGTACTACGGACACAGCTTTTCTTGTAGTTTGTCCACAGACCCTTCCCCATACTAACTTGACCTGGCTTATGCGTTAGCCGTGGCTCCGTGAGTAGTACTCTCACTACAGAGTTAGAAAGTTGTGGTTTGAGTCCCACTCCGGAAACTTGTGCAGATAATCTAGGCTGACACTCCCAGTGTAGTACCGAGGGAACGCCGTACTGTCGGAGGGGCAGTACCGAGGGAACACCGCACTGTCGGATGTGCTATTTTTCAGATGAGACGTTAAACCTAGGTCCCATCTGCCCTCTCAGGTGGATCCTGTTATGTATTTGACCCTTTGCAACCTGTATTATACTACCACCAGAGGGTGTACCTGTTGAAGTCCCAAGGGATCCCAGCATCCCTTGGGAGCACAGTATATAAGCAGGCCACCCACGAGGTACCTGCAGTCTGGAGTCTTATTAAAGGAGCTAAGGTCACACTTGCTCATTGTACACGGTATTCAGTTTCATCCTTTATTAGGAGCTTATCAATTGGCGACGAGGTAACGAACAACTGCGCAAAAATGCAAAGAACAGTTGGTATCCTGGAGAAGTTCTCAGAAGGGGACGATTGGGAGGCCTTCGTGGAGAGACTCAAACAATACTTTGTGGCCAACGAGCTGGAAGGGGACAAGAACGCTGCCAAACGAAGGGCGATCCTCCTTACCGTCTGTGGGGCAACAACCTATGGCCTCATGATGAATCTCCTAGCTCTGGCAAGACCAACAGCTAAACCCTATAGAGAATTGTGTACGCTGGTCCGGGAGCACCTAAATCCTAAGGAAAGCATTTTGATGGCGAAATATCGGTTCTACACGTGTCAACGATCGGAGGGCCAGGAAGTGGCGAGCTACATCACCGAACTAAGGCGCCTTGTAGGACATTGTGAATTTGAGGGATTCCTAGAACAAATGCTGAGAGACTTTTTTGTGCTTGGCACTGGCCATGAGGCAACCCTTCGCAAACTGTCAACTGTTGAAACTCCGAATCTAAGTAAAACCATAACGACAGCCCATGTATTTATGTCCATCAGCGACAACACCAAACAGATTTTGCAGAGTAAAGTAGTTTTGGACAGTACTGTGAACAAAGTAACGTCGTTTTCGAGCAGGAATATACATGGCAGAACGTACACGCCGGCTGCAGCTACCCAACCTCAGATGACCCAGAGTCCGCCATCAATCATTAATGCGAGGCAGTTAACACCTTGTTGGCGCTGTGGAGGTGATCATCGGGCCCATCAATGCCGCTTCAAGCACTATGGGTGCAACGGTTGCAGAACAATGGGACACCTCCAGCGAATGTACAGGCGAGCTGCAAACCACCACACTGCAGAGGAAGATCGATCCACTGTGGATCAGACTGAATTGGCGACTCGAACCGAGGAGGCAGAAGTGTACGGGGTACACACAGTCACCACGAAATGTCCACCAATAATGTTGAAGGTTGAACTGAACGGAATTTCAGTAGCGATGGAACCGGACACGGGTGCGAGTTAGTCCATAATGAGTAAAAAGGCCTTCGACAGGCTGTGGTGCAACAAGGCACACAGGCCCAAGCTCAGCTCCATTCACACCAAAGAACTAATCCCTGCAATTGGCAGTACAAAAGTCAAAGTCTCCTATGATGGAGCAGTACATGAATTCCCGCTGTGGATTGTGCCAGGGGATGGCCCTGCACTGTTTGGCAGAAGCTGGCTGGGAAAAATCCGCTGGAATTGGGACGACATCCGAGCACTCTCGTCCGATGACGACGCCTCATGTGCCCAGGGTCTGAGCAAGTTTCCATCGTTGTTCGAGCCAGGCATTGGAAGCTTCTCGGGGGCGAAAGTGCAGATCCATTTGGTTCCCGGTATGCGACCCATCCACCACAAGGCACGGGCGGTACCGTGCATGATGCGTGAGAAAGTGGAAATTGAGCTGGACAGGCTGCAGCGAGAAGGCATCATTGCACCAGTGGAATTCAACGAGTGGGCTAGTCTGATTGGGTACTTAAAGAGGACGGCACGGTCAGAATTTGTGGGGATTATAAAGTAACGATTAACCATTTTTCGCTACATGACCAGTACCCGCTACCCAAGGCAGACGACCTATTTGCGACCCTGGCTGGAGGGAAGACGTTCACCAAGCTGGACCTGACCTCGGCCGACATGACGCAGGAGCTGGAGGAGTCTTCGAAAGGCCTCACCTGCATCAACACGCACAAAGGTCTGTTCATCTATAACAGGTGCCCGTTCAGGATTCTGTCGGCCGCAGCAAACCTCCAACGGAACATGGAGAGCCTGCTAAAGTCGGTTCCTCGCACCGTGGTTTTCCAGGACGACATACTGGTTACAGATCGGGACACCATTGAGCACTTGAAGAATCTGGAAGAGGTTTTTAGTCGGTTGGATCGCGTGGGGCTCAGGTTGAAACGCTCGAAGTGTGTTTTCCTGGCGCAGGATGTCGAGTTCTTGGGAAGAAGAATCGCAGTAGACGGCATCAGACCCACCAACGCCAAGACCGAGGCCATCAAGTACACGCCGAGACCACAGAACATGACGGAGCTGCGGTCGTTCCTGGGACTCCTTAACTATTTTGGTCATTTCCTACATGGGTTAAGCACCCTGCTAGAACCCCTACATGCGCTACTGCGCAAGGGAGATGACTAGGTATGGGGGAATTCACAAGAGGCTGCCTTTATGAAAGCCAGAAATCTGTTGTGTTCAAACAAACTGCTTGTCCTGTATAACCCTTGTAAAAGATTAGTGTTAGCTTGCGATGCGTCGTCATACGGGGTCAGGTGTGTGTTACAACAGGCTACCAAATCGGGGATCTTGCAACCGGTCGCTTATGTGTCCAGGAGTTTGTCCAAGGCCGAAAGGGCCTACAGCATGATTGAAAGAGGCTCTGACGTGCGTTTACGGGGTAAAGAAAATGCACCAGGACTTGTTTGGCCTCAAGTTTGAGCTTGAAACTGTCCACAAGCCACTCATATCGTTGTTTTCTGAGAGCAAAGGGATTAACACCAATGCCTCTGCCCGCATCCAAAGATGGGCGCTCACGCTGTCGGCATACAACTATGTAATTCACCCCAGAGATCTGCACAGATGCTCTCAGGAAGCTGCCATTGCCCACCAACGGGGTGGAAATGGCACAGCCAGCGGACTTGCTCATGGTCATGGAGGCATTCGAGAACGAAAAGTCCCCCATTACGGCCCGCCAAATCAGGACCTGGATCAGCCAGGATCCTTTACTGCCCTTGGTAAAAAAAACTGTGTCCTCCATGGGAGCTGGTCCAGTGTCCCAGCGGAGATGCAGAAGGCGATTAAGCCGTTCCACAGGCGCAGAGACGAAATGTCCCTGCAGGCGGACTGTCTGTTGTGGGGAGATTGCGTGGTCTTGCCCAAGAAATGCAGAGATACGTTCATTTGTGAATTGCACAGCAACCACCCGAGCATTGTAATGATGAAAGCCATAGCCAGATCCCACGTGTGGTGGCCCGGCATCGACTCAGATTTAGAGTCAGCGTGCGCCAGTGCAACACTTGCTCCCAGCTGAGCAATGCACACAGAGCGGCACTGCTTAGTTTGTGGTCGTGGCCCTCCAAACGTGGTCAAGGATCCACGTGGACTATGCGGGCCCATTCTAGGCAAAATGTTTTTGATTGTCGTGGACGCTTACTCAAAATGGATTAAATGTGTGATAATGTCTGTAAGCACGTCCACGGGCACTATTGAAAGCCTATGAGCCATGTTTGCCACGCACGGCTTACCTGATGTCGTAGTCAGCGACAATGGGCCGTGTTTCACCAGTGCTGAATTCAAGGAATTCATGACCCGCAATGGGATCAAGCACGTCACATCTGCCCCATTCAAGCCCGCACCCAACGGCCAGGCAGAATGGGCAGTTCAGACCATCAAGCAAAGCTTGAAACGTGTGTCGGAAGGCTCCCTGCAGACCCGGTTGTCCCAAGTGCTGCTCAGCTACCATACCAGACCCCACTCCCCCAGCCGAGCTGCTCATGAAAAGGGCGCTGAAAACAAGGCTTTCGCTTGTCCACCCTGATCTCCATGATCACGTGGAGGGCAGGCGGCATCAACAAAGTGTGTACCATGACCTTGCAAATTTGTCACGCGATATTGAGATCAATGATCCTGTGTTTGTGCTCAATTATGAACATGGTCCCAAATGGCTTGCTGGCACGGTCACAGCCAAAGAGGGGAGTAGGGTGTTTCAGGTCAAACTGGCCAAACTCAGGACAAACTCACAGAAAACATTTGGACCAAATCAGATTGCGGTTCACCAACAGCTACGAACAACCCGAAGAAGACACCACCAACTTTGACCCTCCAACACACACACAAGTTGCAACTGACATCATGGTTGACCACGGAGCTGAACTCACCATCCCCAGCAGCCCGGCCAGGCCGGCTGCCCAACAGCCCAGTGAAGAACTAACCAACTCACCCACACCCACATTTGTACCGAGACAATCGACAAGGGAGCGAAAAGCCCCAGATCGTCTCACCCTGTAAATAAGTATACTGTTAACTTCACGGGGGAGTGATGTTATGTATTTAACCCCTTGTAACCTGTATTACACTACAACCAGAGGGCCTACCTGTTGGAGTCCCAAGGGATCCCAGCATCCACGAGGTACCGGCACTCTGGAGTCGCATTAAAGGAACCAAGGTCACACTTGCTCATTGTACACAGTACTCAGTTTCATCCTTTATTATGAGCTTATCAGATCCCATGGCACTATTTGAAGAAGATTAGGGGAGTTCTCCCTGGTGTCCTGTCCAATATTTATCCATCAATTAACATCACAAAAAACAGTTTATCGGTCATTATCACATAGCTGTTTGTGGGAGCTTGCTGTGCGCAAATTGGCTGTCGCATTTCTCACATTACAACAGTGACTACACTCCACAACTACTTCATTGGTGTGAAAGGCAGCAATCTGATTTTGTTTAAGAAAGTTAGCATTTAAAAATGTTTTAAATTGTTTCAAAATTTTGAATACCTTTGAAACAAATGATTGTAGTTAATCCTCCCAGTTTTTGAAGCTTCAAAAGTCTACAAGACACACCATGAACGTGAACTCTTCATCCCAATTCTGTCAAATTAATCTCCATGGCAAGCTCCTTAAAATTCAAATTCCGAGGGATCTCATCGAATAAATCCCCGCACAGTGTGCTTGTCCCGGTTCTATCTGTTTGTCCCCATTCCCAGAGTTCATCGCGAACCCATGATTTTCATCCTAACTCCCAGTCTTTACCAGAATTCGGAGGGAGAGGGGAGGAGAGGAGAGGATAAGGGAGAGAGAGAGAGAGAGAGAGAGAGAGAGAGAGAGAGAGAGAGAGAGAGAGAGAGAGAGAGAGAGAGAGAGACAGACAGACAGACGGGGGGGGTGAGGGCGCGAGAGAGAACGGGGGGGGGGGGGGGGCGAGGGCGCGCGAGAAAGAGAGAGGGGGACGAGGGCGCGCGAGAGAGAGGGAGAGAGACGGGGAGAAGAGGGTGAGACGGGGGGAAGAGGGCGAGAGGGAGAGACGGGGGGAAGAGGGCGAGAGGGAGAGACGGGGGGAAGAGAGAGAGACGGGGGGAAGAGGGCGAGAGGGAGAGACGGGGGGGAAGAGGGTGAGAGGGAGAGACGGGGGGGAAGAGGGTGAGAGGGAGAGACGGGGGAAGGGGGCGAGAGGGAGAGACGGGGGGAAGAGGGCGAGAGGGAGAGACGGGGGGGGAGGAGGGCGAGAGGGAGAGACGGGGGAAGGGGGCGAGAGGGAGAGACGGGGGGGGAAGAGGGCGAGAGGGAGAGACGGGGGAAGGGGGCGAGAGGGAGAGACGGGGGGAAGAGGGCGAGAGGGAGAGACTGGGGGAAGAGGGCGAGAGGGAGAGACGGGGGGAAGAGGGCGAGACGGGGGGAAGAGGGCAAGAGGGAGAGACGGGGGGGAAGAGGGCGAGAGGGAGAGACGGGGGGGGAAGAGGGCGAGACGGGGGGGGGAAGAGGGCGAGAGGGAGAGACGGGGGGAAGAGGGCGAGAGGGAGAGACGGGGGGAAGAGGGCGAGAGGGAGAGACGGGGGGGAAAGAGGGCGAGAGGGAGAGACGGGGGGGAAAGAGGGCGAGAGGGAGAGACGGGGGGAAGAGGGCGAGACGGGGGAAGAGGGCGAGAGGGAGAGACAGGGGGGAAGAGGGCGAGAGGGAGAGACGGGGGGAAGAGGGCGAGAGAGAGAGACGGGGGGGAAGAGGGCGAGACGGGGGGAAGAGGGCGAGAGGGAGAGACGGGGGGGAAGAGGGCGAGAGGGAGAGACGGGGGAAGGGGGCGAGAGGGAGAGACGGGGGGAAGAGGGCGAGAGGGAGAGACTGGGGGAAGAGGGCGAGAGGGAGAGACTGGGGGAAGAGGGCGAGAGGGAGAGACGGGGGGAAGAGGGCGAGACGGGGGGAAGAGGGCGAGAGGGAGAGACAGGGGGAAGAGGGCGAGAGGGAGAGACGGGGGGGAAGAGGGCGAGACGGGGGGGGGAAGAGGGCGAGAGGGAGAGACGGGGGGAAGAGGGCGAGAGGGAGAGACGGGGGGAAGAGGGCGAGACGGGGGGAAGAGGGCGAGAGGGAGAGACGGGGGGAAGAGGGCGAGACAGGGGGAAGAGGGAGAGACGGGGGGGAAGAGGGCGAGAGGGAGAGACGGGGGGGAAGAGGGCGAGACAGGGGGAAGAGGGAGAGACGGGGGGGAAGAGGGCGAGACAGGGGGAAGAGGGAGAGACGGGGGGGAAGAGGGCGAGAGGGAGAGACGGGGGGGAAGAGGGCGAGAGGGAGAGACGGGGGGGAAGAGGGCGAGACGGGGGGAAGAGGGCGAGAGGGAGAGACGGGGGGGAAGAGGGCGAGACGGGGGGAAGAGGGCGAGAGGGAGAGACAGGGGGGAAGAGGGCGAGACAGGGGGAAGAGGGAGAGACGGGGGGGAAGAGGGCGAGAGGGAGAGACGGGGGGGAAGAGGGCGAGACGGGGGGAAGAGGGCGAGAGGGAGAGACAGGGGGGAAGAGGGCGAGAGGGAGAGACGGGGGGGAAGAGGGCGAGAGAGAGAGACGGGGGGGAAGAGGGCGAGAGAGAGAGACGGGGGGGAAGAGGGCGAGAGAGAGACGGGACGGGACGGAGGGGGGGGGTGGAAGAGAAATGGAGAGTGGGGGATGAGAGAAATGGAGTGGGGGAAGAGAGAAGGGAAGGGGGGTGGGGGGGAAGGGGGAAGAGAGAAGGGAAGGGGGGTGGGGGGGAAGGGGGAAGAGAGAAGGGAAGGGGGGTAGGGGCAAGAGAGACGGGACAGCAAGGGGGTGGGGGAGGGGGGTTGAGAGAGATGGGACGGGTGTGGGGGGGTTAAGAGAGCGAGGACAGGGGCAATTGCAGGATAGATTTATCCTGATTCATTGCAAACCTTTCCCAACAATGAAACAAACGGGGTGCAGAGATGGTGAACCTGAGGAGGCGACCCGACTGCAGAAAATAAATTCACCTTGCCAGATCTCACACAGGCTGTAAACCCATTACAGTATATTTGAGATTTATGAATCTAAAACATATTGATTCTATATTTACCTATAAATACAGCTTTACTGTAATGAATCGTTGTACAATTTCAATTATATTAATGATATTGAGTTAGATCCAAACACACTCCTGTTATTTAATACTATGTAATTATTGTGCAGCATTCTATCCTACATGAAATGTTATCATTATTATTGAGTGAATTAACGGAGTGGGTCGAATCTTTTGCAAATGTTTACCACTGTCTGACCTGCAGTCAATGAGTTGTTTTTAAAGCTGCCCTGGATTTTCCCGGGGGGTGGGGCTGTCCTGTCCCGGGGGGCGGGGGGAGCTGTCCTGTCCTGTCCCGGGGCGGGGGAGCTGTCCTGTCCCGGGCCCTAAACCCCAGCCCATCACTCACCGTGGTGCCGAGCCGCCTCCCCGCCGCCGCTGAGCCCGGGCGACTCCCTCAGCCTCCTGCCGGCCTCCCTGGCCGCCCCAGCCAGCTCCGACCTTCCGTTCATGCCGGCCGCCTCTCCCAGGTCCAGCAGATGACTGACCGAGAAACTCTTCCTGTTCTGGGCAGCTTCTGGCGTGTCCAGCCCCACCGCTCGCGGAGTGCCGACCTTTTCCATCAGACACACAGACCACCCCCACCCTCCCAAAAAAACCACAGCCTCTCACCCACCACAGACCCCCTCCCACAAAACGTTCAAAAACTTTTTCTGAACTTTCCCCAACTTTCAAAAACTTTCCCAAAACGTTTTTCTTGCGACAGAACGCACATCCCGGTATTGCTGACCTTTTAGAAGAAACCTTTTGAAGGTTTTGCCAGTTCCTGCCCTCCCTCCCTCCCCGGGACTCTTGCACAACTCACAGGGAAAAAGGATTTTTTGGAGAAAAGGCTCAGACCGCCGCCCGCGTCACACTCCAGCTCTACACACAGACCCACCCCCGAAAACAACACGAGCTCTTCATTTCTAAATTCCACCCAAGCCTCCAAAATAATCAATAAAACAATCCCGAAGCTGCATGAAAAACAAACCCTTTTTTCTGTTCTCACCCTGTGACCGCGCATTCTGAGCCATCGCAACTTTAAACCTTTGGGTTTAGTTCCTGAGAATTCGGGTTCGGTGGGGGTTTATATATAGAATAACTGATGCCTGAGAGTGAGTTACAGGCTGGAATGTAATCGGGGAGTTCGGGGGGTTTATATATAGAATAACAGATATCCGGGAGTGAGTTACAGGCTGGAATCTAATGGAGGGGTTGGGGGGGGGTTATATATAGAATAACAGATACCCGGGAGTGAGTTACAGGCTGGAATGTAATCGGGGAGTTCGGGGGGTTTATATATAGAATAACAGATATCCGGGAGTGAGTTACAGGCTGGAATCTAATGGAGGGGTTGGGGGGGGGTTATATATAGAATAACAGATACCCGGGAGTGAGTTACAGGCTGGAATCTAATCAAGGGGTTCAGGGGGTTTATATATAGAATAACAGATACCCGGGAGTGAGTTACAGGCTGGAATCTAATCAAGGGGTTCAGGGGGTTTATATATAGAATAACAGATACCCGGGAGTGAGTTACAGGCTGGAATCTAATCAAGGGGTTCAGGGGGTTTATATATAGAATAACGGATACCCGGGAGTGAGTTACAGGCTGGAATCTAATCAAGGGGTTCAGGGGGTTTATATATAGAATAACGGATACCCGGGAGTGAGTTACAGGCTGGAATCTAATCGGGGAGTTCGGGGGGGGGGGGGGGTTTATATATAGAATAACAGATACCCGGGAGTGAGTTACAGGCTGGAATCTAATCAAGGGGTTCAGGGGGTTTATATATAGAATAACGGATACCCAGGAGTGAGTTACAGGCTGGAATCTACTCAAGGGGTTCAGGGGGTTTATATATAGAATAACAGATACCCGGGAGTGAGTTACGGAGTTCGGGGGGGGGGGGGGGGGTTATATATAGAATAACAGATATCCGGGAGTGAGTTACAGGCTGGAATCTAATCGAGGGGTTCAGGGGGTTTATATATAGAATAACAGATACCCGGGAGTGAGTAACAGGCTGGAATCTAATCGAGGGGTTCAGGATCTTTTTCTCTTGAAAAGAAGGGTGACCTAACAGAGGTCTTTAAAATGATGAAAGATTTTGATAGAGTGGATACAGAGAGAATGTTTCCACTTGTGGGGAAGAGCATAATTAGAGGCCATCAATATAAGATAGTCACTGAGAAATCCAATCGGGAATTCAGGAGAAACTTCTTTACCCAGAGAGCGGTGAGAATGTGGAACTCGCTGCCACAGGGAGTGGTTGAAGTGAATAGTATCGATGCATTTAAGGGGAGGCTGGACAAGTATATGAGGGAGAAGGGAATAGAGGGTTATTCGGATAGGGTGAGATGAGGAAAGACGGGAGGAGGCTCGAGTGGAGCATAAACGCCGGCCTGGTTGGGGCCGAATGGCCAGTTTCTGTGCCGTATATCCTGGGTAATCCTATGTAGGGTATTAATATAAAGTCTCCTCCTTGTCTGAAGTTGGCAGTTTGTTCAATGTGAAGAGTGCTGCTGTCTGGGATACAGACCCAGCTACGAACGTGCTGATTGATATGTTTGGGTTAATCAATTTGGGCAGTCATTTTAATGAAGGGACTGTTTTGGGGTCTGTCGGGTACCCGGAGCCAAGAGACCTGCACGAGAATGAGCCAGAGCCGACCCGGTAATCAGAACAACATAGTCCCAGGAATCCGAGGCCCTGCATCCCACATCCTGATCCCGATTGAAGGGTCAGCAATGGCGGAGGTGCAAAGAACAAACACAGTTTACTCGGCAGAGGCATCCCCCAACCCAGGGCGCCACAGGTCACCCACTAAAGGTGGAGACGGAGTCTTGACCTGCTCCTCCTGCTTGTTCATCCACAACCCACAAATATCCTCAAACTTACTAAATGAGTAGACGAACCTTCACCCAAACTAGATTCCATAAGAGGGTGATGGATACAAGACCCCAACCACTGCGGCTCTGAGCTGATGGAGTTCCATGAATAGAGCAGCGAGACTCCCATCATCCCAACCTCCCTGGAATCCCACCTTCCCCCTCCCCCACAGTTCCCCCTTCTCAACCACCCTCTCCATCCCCCTCCCACACCTTCCCCACAGTTCCCTCCCCAACAGCACCCTCTCCCACATAGCCCCCGCCACCAGTCCCCTCCCTCACAGATCCCCGCACCCATAGTCCTCTCCCTCCCCCACAGTCTTCCGTCCCCCGCCTTCGTAAAATGGATTCTTCTAATAGTTTGAGGCAGATGAAAGCAGTTGGTGATGTCCCCCATCCCGCTCCCCCATCCCCACTTCCCCTGTGTCCCCCAGCCCCGCTCCCCCTCCATCCTTGGAGCTGTGTGGGGAGGGGGGGGGGGGGGGGGAAAGCGGGGTCAGGGGACATGGGGAGGGGGGGAGATCAGGGGACACGGGGGGGGGGGGGGGGAGGACGTGGGGGGGAGCGGGCTGGGGGACGCGGGGGGGAGCGGGGTGGGGGACGCGGGGGGGAGCGGGGTGGGGGAGCACGCGGGGGGAGCGGGGTGGGGGAGGACGCGGGGGGGAGCGGGGTGGGGGACGCGGGGGGGAGCGGGGTGGGGGACGCGGGGGGGAGCGGGGTGGGGGACGCGGGGGGGAGCGGGGTGGGGGACGCGACGCGGGGGGGAGGACGCGGGGGGGAGCGGGGTGGGGGACGCGACGCGGGGGGGAGGACGCGGGGTGGGGGACGCGGGGGGGGGGACGCGGGGGGGAGGACGCGGGGGGGAGGACGCGGGGGGGAGGACGCGGGGGGGGGGGGAGGAGACACGCGGGGGGGGAGGGGGGGACGACACACGGTGGGGGGAGGATTCCAGCCAACAGCTAGTTAAACGAGGCAGGAATTCAAAGACCCAATGGAATTCAATACACTGCAGGTCTGCTGCTTCGCAAATGCTATGAGATAGGAAAGAGAGAAAAGGCATCAAAGTCACACATATTGAAACCATGTGTGTGAGCTCCACCAGTACGGCACAAATTTAATTAAATCCCCCAGACAGCCAGGAACCTTTTTGAAATAAAATGCTCGGATTTCGCTGGCTCGCACTCTAACCCGGCCCCTGTTCCTGTTGAATATTCACTGACAATCTTCCAACTGTTACTCTGCTCAAAGTGTGAAGAAAACGTTCAGAGTGTTGCGCTCAGTTCTGGTTTTCGTATTTGAAAAAGGATATAGAGGCACTGGAGAAGGTGCAGACACGATACCAGAACTGAGAGGTTATACCTATCAGGAAAGGGTGAATAGGCTGGGACTCTTTGGTCTAAAACAGAGAAGGCTGAAGGGTGACCTGATGTGGAGGTCTTTTAGATTATGAAGGGATTCAATAGGGTAGACATAGAGAAGATGTTTCCAGTTGTGGGAGGGGGGGTCCAAAACTAGAGGACATGAATATAAGACAGTCACTAATAAATCCAATCGGGAATTCAGGAGAAACCTCTTTACCCAGATAGTGGTGTGAATGTGGAACTCGCTGCCACAGGGAGGGGTTGAAGCGAATAGCAGAGATGCATTTAAAGGGAAGCACATGAGAGAGAAAGGAATAGAAGGGTATGCTGATGGAGTGAGATGAGGAGGGGAGGGAGGAGCATAAACCCCGGCACGGAGCAGTGGGACCGAAAGGCCGGTTTCTGTGCTGTAAATGCTAAGTAACCCCTTAGGTAGTGGTGCAGGTCTGGTTAGTGGTCAGGGACAGGAGGGTGTGATGAAGGAAAAGTCTGCAGGAGGGATGAGCAGGCTGACCATAGCACCAGCGTGCAGGAGCCCATTCAAGTAGGGGGAGTGAAAGGGAATGCAGTTGTGGTAAAGAAAGACTTAGATTTATATAGCACCTTTCATGACCACCGCACGCGCTTTACAGCCAATGAAGTACTTTTAGGGTGTAGTCACTGCTGTAATGTGGGAAAACTTGTTAACAGCAAGCTCCCACAAACAACAATGTCATAATGAGCAGTTAATCTGTTTTTGTTATGTTGATTGAGCGATAAATATTGGCCAGGACACCGGGGATAACTCCCCTGCTCTTCTTTGAAATAGTGCCAATGGATCTTTTACGTTCACCTGAGAGAGCAGATGGGGCCTCGGTTTAATGTCTTATCCAAAAGACAGCATCTCCGACAGTGCAGCACTCCCTCAGCACTGCACTGGAGTGGGACTTGAACCCACAACCCTCTGACTCCGAGGCGAGTGTGCTACCCACTGAGCCACAGCTGGCACTGAACCAGGACTGGTAGGGGACAGTATAGTCAGGGAGATAGATACTGTTCTCTGCAGCCACGACCAGGAGTTCTGAAGGTTGTGTTGCCTGCCCGGTGCCAGCATTAAAGACATCTCCTTGCAGCTGGAGAAGAACTTGAGGTACGAAGGGGAGGATCCAATTGTCGTGGTCCACGTAGGAACCGACGACATTGGTAGAACTAGATATGAGGTTCTGCTGAGAGAGTTTGAGGAGTTCAGGTCCAAATTAAAAAGCAGAACCTCAAAGGTAATTGTTATGTATGTAAACCTGTAATTACCATGTCTAACCACCAGAGGGCTTATCCCCTGGAGTCCCAAGGGATCCCACAATCCCTTGGGAGCACCTGTATATAAGGAGGCCTCACAGGCTGGAGAGGCACTCCGAGATCTGTAATAAAGGATTACGGTCACACTTACTTTGAGCCTGCAGCATCTAGTCTGACTCTTTATCCAAGACATAAGAGTAATAATCTCTAGATTGTTACCTGAGCCACGCGCCAATTGGCCTAGGGATAAGCAGATTAGAAGGTTAAATGTGTGGCTCAGAGTGGTGTGGGAGGTAGGGGTTTTGCTTCATAGGGCACTGGCACCAGTCCTGGGGAAAGAGGGAGTTGTTCCGTTGAGATGGGCTCCACTTAAACTGGGCTAGAACCAGTATCCTAGTGAACTGAATAACTAGGGCAGTAGTCAAAGCTAAAGGCACTATATTTGAATGCGCAAGGCATTCGCAACAAAATCGATGAATTCATCGCGCAGATAGAAATTAATAGCTTTGATCAAATAGCATTACGGAGACGTGGTTGCAAAGTGACCAAGATTAGAAATAAATATTCCAGGATACTTAACTTTTAGAAGAGATAGGCAAAATGGAAAACGAAGGGGGGTAGCCCTGATAATAAAGGATGGGATAAAGGCAGTACAGGGAAAGGATCGTAGCTCCGAAAATCAAGAAGTAGAATCAGTTTGGGTGGAGCTAAGAAACAGCCAGGGACAGAAAACATCGGTGGGAGATGTTTATAGGCCCCCAAACAGTAGTGATAATGTAGGGCAGAGTATAAATCAGGGAATTAGAGGTGTATGTAACAGGGTAATACAGTAATCATGGGGGACTTTAATCTACATATAGACTGGACAAACCAAATTTGCAGATCAGGTTGAGTGTCCGAAATCCGGAAACCTCGGGACCGAGGCCGTTCCGGATATTGGAACGTCTTTTCCTGGGTCGAAGTAGGTGGGGGTCTGGCAGTCGAGGTACGGGGGGGGGGGGGGGGGGAAGAGAAGGGGCCGGGGGGAGAGGAGGGAGCTGGAGCCGGGGGGGGGGGGGAGAAGGGGGGAACTGGGCCGGGGCTGGGGTGAGGTTGGGCCGTCGAAGGCCGGGGCGGGTGAAGTCGCGGCGGGCGAGGGCCGGGCCGCCGAGAGGGTGAGGTCGGGAGGTCGGGCGGCCGAGGGCGGGTGAAGTCGGGCCAAAGGTCGGGCCACCAAGGGCCGGGGCGAGTTAAGGCCGCCGAGGGCTGGAGCGAGGTCGGACCAGGGAGAAGTCAGACCGGGGCGGGGTCGGGCCGCCGAGGGCTGGAACGAGGTCGGACCGGGGCGAGGTCGGGCCGGGGCGAGGTCGGGCCGGGGCGAGGTCGGGCCGCCGAGAAGGTGAGGTCGGGAGACTGAGGGCCGGGGCGGGTGAAGTTGGGCCAGAGGTCGGGCCACCAAGGGTCGGGGCGAGGGCCGGAGCGAGGTCAGGCCGCCGAGGGCTGGGGTGAGGTCGGGGCGGAGCGAGGTCAGGCTGCCGAGGGCTGGGGTGAGGTCGGGGCGGAGCGAGGTCAGGCTGCCGAGGGCTGGGGTGAGGTTGGGGCGGGCGAGGGCCGGGGCGAGGTCAGGCTGCCGAGGGCTGGGGTGAGGTCAGGCCGCCGAGAGGGTGAGGTCGGGAGACCGAGGGCCGGGGCGGGTGAGGTCGGGCCAGAGGTCGGGCCACCAAGGGCCGGAGCGAGGTCAGGCCGCCGAGGGCTGGGGTGAGGTCGGGGCGGAGCGAGGTCAGGCTGCCGAGGGCTGGGGTGAGGTCGGGGCGGAGCGAGGTCAGGCTGCCGAGGGCTGGGGTGAGGTCGGGGCGGGCGAGGGCCGGGGCGAGGTCAGGCTGCCGAGGGCTGGGGTGAGGTCAGGCCGCCGAGAGGGTGAGGTCGGGCCACCAAGGGCCGGGGCGAGGTAAGGCCGCCGAGGGCCGGGGCGAGGTAAGGCCGCCGAGAGCTGGGGTGAGGTCAGGCCGCTGAGAGGGTGAGGTCGGGAGACCGAGGGTCGGGGCGGGTGAGGGCCGGGGCGAGGTCAGGCTGCCGAGAGCTGGGGTGAGGTCAGGCCGCTGAGAGGGTGAGGTCGGGAGACCGAGGGCCGGGGCGGGTGAGGTCGGGCCAGAGGTCGGGCCACCAAGGGCCGGAGCGAGGTCAGGCCGCCGAGGGCTGGGGTGAGGTCGGGGCGGAGCGAGGTCAGGCTGCCGAGGGCTGGGGTGAGGTCGGGGCGGAGCGAGGTCAGGCTGCCGAGGGCTGGGGTGAGGTCGGGGCGGGCGAGGGCCGGGGCGAGGTCAGGCTGCCGAGGGCTGGGGTGAGGTCAGGCCGCCGAGAGGGTGAGGTCGGGCCACCAAGGGCCGGGGCGAGGTAAGGCCGCCGAGGGCCGGGGCGAGGTAAGGCCGCCGAGAGCTGGGGTGAGGTCAGGCCGCTGAGAGGGTGAGGTCGGGAGACCGAGGGTCGGGGCGGGCGAGGGCCGGGGCGAGGTCAGGCTGCCGAGAGCTGGGGTGAGGTCAGGCCGCTGAGAGGGTGAGGTCGGGAGACCGAGGGCCGGGGCGGGTGAGGTCGGGCCAGAGGTCGGGCCACCAAGGGCCGGGGCGAGGTAAGGCCGCCGAGGGCCGGGGTGAGGTAAGGCCGCCGAGGGCCGGGGTGAGGTAAGGCCGCCGAGGGCCGGGGTGAGGTCAGGCCGCCGAGGGCCGGGGTGAGGTCAGGCCGCCGAGGGCCGGGGTGAGGTAAGGCCGCCGAGGGCTGGGGTGAGGTCAGGCCGCCGAGAGGGTGAGGTCGGGAGACCGAGGGCCGGGGCGGGTGAGGTCAGGCCAGAGGTCGGGCCACCAAGGGCCGGGGTGAGGTCAGGCCGCCGAGGGCCGGGGTGAGGTCGGGGCGGAGCGAGGTGGGGCCGCAGAGGCGGGGGAGTCCGGATTTTGGAACATTTTCCGGTTTCCAGATGACCCCACCATGGATTGGCCCAATGTCCAGATTCCGGAACATTCCGAATTTTGGAACTCCGGATTTCAGACGCTCAACCTGTATTAGTGTGAAGGACGAACTCATGGAATGTATCAGTCATAGGCAGTCCCTCGAACCGAGGATGACTTGCTTCCACGCCAAAAAAGGATGAGTTCACAGGTGTTCCAATGAAGGACCCAAACTACATCCTGAAGGGTGGAAGATGCCTGTACGTGGATTTTTTAACGTGGGGTGGCCGTTGCACACCAGCCACTTCACGGGCTTGACCGAGCGAGGTCTTGGTCCAGTGGCAAGGATTACCCAAGACGACTGGAGACCTGCTCTGCTGCACGGACCTAGTGCGCACATATCGCAGTGTGGGTTGGGCCCGTGCTACCGTTGGGCCCCTGGCCCCGAACTCAGGCCTCCCCTGGGACCCAATCACATTTCTCCACAGTCTCTCGCTGCTCCTGCTGTATCTGCCCACGCTCTAATCACCGACCTGGACCTTGATGACATCACTCTTTGCTGCCGACACCCTCCTGCACCAGTTCGCGCTGCTCCCTGGAGTAGTATGCCTCCGCGCTGTTCCTTTTATAGCCCCGACCTGCCGCTGGTGTTCTCAATGGAATGTATACAAGATGGTTTTCTACATCAGCATGTTGAGGAACCAACTAGGGAACAGGCTATTTTAGATCTGGTATGGTGCAATGAGAAAGGGTTAATTAATAACCTTGTAGTAAAGGGGCTCTTAGGGAAAAGGGACCATAATATGATAGAATTTTATACTGAGTTTGAAAGTGATTTTGTTAAATCCGAAACTACGGTCTTAAATCTAAATAAAGCAAACTACGTAGGTATGCAGGCGAATTGGCTAAGGTAGATTGGGAAGCTACATTAAAAGGTATGATGGAAGATGAGCAAAGGCCTACATTTAAAGAACTAATACATAATTTACAAAAAATATACATTCCTTTAAGGCACAAAAACTCCACAGGAAAAGTGGTCCAACTGTGGCTCAAGAGAAATTAAAGATAGTATTAGTTCAAAGAGGCTTATAATGTTGCCAAAAAGAGCAGTAGGCCTGAGGATTGGGAGGATTTTAGAATTCAGCATAAAGAAAGTGAAAATAGAATGAGTGTAAACTGGCGAGAGACATAAAAACAGACTGTAAAAGCTTCTATAGGTATGTAAAAAGGAAAAGATTAGTGAAAATAAATGTGGGTCCCTTACATGGTTAAGGAAATGGCAGAGAAATTAAACAATACTTTGTGTCTTTCTTAGAAACATAGAAACATAGAAAATAGATGCAGGAGTAGGCCATTTGGCCCTTCGAGTCTGCACCGCCATTCAATGAGTTCATGGCTGAACATGCAACTTGAGTACCCCATTCCTGCTTTCTCGCCATACCCCTTGATCCCCCGAGTAGTAAGGACTTCATCTAACTCCTTTTTGAATATATTTAGTGAATTGGCCTCAACAACTTTCTGTGGTAGAGAATTCCACAGGTTCACCACTCTCTGGGTGAAGAAGTTTCTCCTCATCATGGAAGACACAAAAAACCTCCCGGAAATAGTGGAGAACCGAGGGTCTAGCGAGAGTGAGGAACTGAAAGAAATTAATATTAGTAAAAAAATAGTACTGGATAAATTAATGGGACTGAAAGCTGATAAATCCCCTGGACCTGATGGCCTACATCCTAGGGTTTTGAAAGAGGTGGCTATAGAGTTAGTGGATGCATTGGTTGTCATCTTCCAAAATTCCATAGATTCTAGATCGGTTCCCGCAGATTGGAAGGTAACAAATGTAACCGACACTATTTAAGAAAGGAGGGAGAGAGAAAATGGGGAACTTCAAACCAGTTAGCCTGACATCAGTAGTAGGAAAAATGCTTGAATTTATTATT
The DNA here is from genome assembly GCF_044704955.1 of Pristiophorus japonicus. Taxonomy (NCBI): domain Eukaryota; kingdom Metazoa; phylum Chordata; class Chondrichthyes; family Pristiophoridae; genus Pristiophorus; species Pristiophorus japonicus. The sequence continues at coordinate 3,577,594 of NC_091996.1, forward strand.
AAGGACGTGGTGACAGGGCACTTAGAGAATAATAATAAGATGGGGAGAGTCAACATGGATTTTTGAAAGGGAAATCATGTTTGACATATCTGTCAAACGGACAGAAAACAGGAAGTAGGAATAAACAGGTCATTTTCAGGTTGTCAGACTGTAACTAGTGGGTACCGAAGGATCAGTGCTTGGGCCCCAGCTACTCACAATATATAACAATTTGGATGAGCGAACCAAATGTAATATATCCAAGTTTGCTGATGATACAAAGTTAGGTGGGAAAATAAGTTGTGAGGAGGTTGCAAAGAGGCTTCAAGGGGATATAGACAGGCTAAGTATATGGGCAAGAACATGACAAATGGAATATAATGTGGAAAAATGTGAAGTTATCCAGTTTGGCAGGAAAAATAGAAAAGCAGAGTATTTTTTAAATGGTGAGAGATTGGGAAATGTTGGTGTTCAGAGGGGCCTGTCTGTCCTTGTACACCAATCACTGAAAGTTAACACGCAGGTACAGCAAGTGATTAAGAAAGCAAATGGTATGTTGGCCTTTATTTCAAGAGGATTTGAGTATAAGAGTAAAGACATTTTACTGCAATTATATAGGGCCCTGGTGAGACCACACCTGGAGCATTGTGTACAGTTTTGGTCACCTTACCGAAGGAAAGATATACTTGCCATAGAGGGAGAGCAACAAAGGTTCACCAGACTGATTCCTGGGATGGGGGTGGGGGAGAGGGGGGGATGGTTAGGAGAGATTGAGCAGACTAGGCCTATATTTTCTAGAGTTTAGAAGAGTGAGAGGTGATCTCATTGAAACATACAACATTCTTACAGGGCTTGACAGGGTAGATGCAGGGAGGATGTTTCCCCCGGGCTGGGGAGTCTAGAACCAGGGGTCACAGTCTCAGAATAAGGGGTCGGCCATTTAGGACTGAGATGAGGAGAAATTTCTTCACAGAGGGTGTTGAATCTCTGGAATTCTCTCTGTCAGAGGGCTGAGGGTGTGCTCAGTCGTTGAGTATATTCAAGACACAGATCGCTAGATTTTTGGATATTAAGGGAATCAAGGGATATGGAGATCGGGCAGGAAAGTGGAGATGAGGTAGAAGATCAGCCATGGTCTCATTGAATGGCGGAGCAGGCTCGAGGGGCCGAATGGCCTACTCCTATTTCTTATGTTCTTAAATCTATATAAGTCTTTCTGCCCTCCTTTGAATAGCTTGTTTTGTGTAGAAGGAGCTGAATCAGATCACTGGGAAGCAGGAGTGAAAGCTTCCACATTTATCCCAATCATTTGCTTCAATTGCTGCTTTTCTCATTTTAACTGAATTTATAATTATTGTATATATTATTTAATTTTGTTTATTATAATTAATCTTCATTATACATTTGACTATTGTATACTCCTTATTGAATTATTTACAATGTCATTTGAATGTAGTTTTTCCACCTGTGTCTATTTGCGTGCACATTTTGGCTGCCGCTTTGGACCTGAACCTTTAACCTCTTTTACACGTCCTTCTCACGCTTTTTCTCTCTTTCCCTCAATGGTCAATATCTAACATGTTGTAAGACTTCTGTGAAGCGCCTTAGGATGTTTTACTACATTAAAGGCACTTTCTAAATAAAATGTATTATTATTACATTCGATTTAAAACATTCAGACCTCTTGAATGATTTGACAAAAATTAATTCAGAAAACTTGTATGAAAATCCTGAATGTTTTGTCCTTCATGATTTAACTCTTTGACTGCTGATTGGTCCATGTACATTGCACAGGATCTCCAGGTCACTGGAGTCTGCACACCGGCCCCCAATGTTTCGGGGATGTAGAACGGCGATATGCTGTGGGATGAATGCAAAGTCCTTTGATGGCCCGCCACACTCCGGGGACTGAGCAGCCTTTATCAGGCTGCAGATAAATCCTGCGCTCTCTGCCACTCATAACTGACCTTTGGAACGGGTGCATCCCTTTAAGTAGTGCCCCGCCCGCCGGCTGGTTCACACCTCTGCTTCCTGGCGCGAAGCGGTAAGGCGCGGGGTTGCTACTGATGTTTGCAAGCGTTGCACGTTCACTGACGTCAGGATCTGCTTGGCGAAACGTGCCAAGGCGCTAACTGTTATCGTCGGAGAGACGGGGCCGGTGAATGTGATGTGCGGCACGGGATTCACCCCGCTGCGGCATTCGTTAAGGCTCTCCCCCAGGCACTAACTGGGAGTGCGGAGCAGCCAGATTTCTCCCCCGCTGACTCTCTGATTTTTCCAGCTGTATTCTGGGTCAGAATAGCAGTCAGGCTGAGGAAATCACGGGAAGGTGATGGCTGGATATGTGCAGAGTCAGGACTACAGGAAGCTTGGCCCACTAGATGAGCTGGGAGATTAGGCCTGTGATTGACATTTAACTTTAGAAAAGTCTGGAATGCACTATCAGAAGGGGCGGTGGGAGAAAGTTCAATAATCACTTTGGAAAGACAATTGGATAAATACCTGAAGAGGAACAATTCATAGGGCTATGGGGAAAGAGCAGGGGGAAGAGGGACTAATTGGACAGCTCTTTCAAAGAGCCGGCACAGACATGATGGGCCAAATGGCCTCCTGTAAAATTCTTTGAACTTTAGAAAAGTGCAGTGTTCTGCACATGGGAAGGTCAAATCCTGAATATAAATGCACCATTCAAGGAAAATAAATAAAGTCAGAGGTTGAGAAAGAGTAATCTTTGTGCGTCTATCTCGAATGAGATGTCGTAAAGCTATAGCTAAAGTGAATAGGGTCCCAGGATGTGTTCACTGTGCCCTGCCCTGTGGGACTGGGCCCTACCCCCGGTGCCCTGTGGGACTGGGCCCTTCCCCCGGTGCCCTGTGGGACTGGGCCCTACCCCCGGTGCCCTGTGGGACTGGGCCCTTCTCCCGGTGCCCTGTGGGACTGGGCCCTTCCCCCGGTGCCCTGTGGGACTGGGCCCTTCCCCCGGTGCCCTGTGGGACTGGGCCCTTCCCCCGGTGCCCTGTGGGACTGGGCCCTACCCCTGGTGCCCTGTGGGACTGGGCCCTACCCCCGGTGCCCTGTGGGACTGGGCCCTTCCCCCGGTGCCCTGTGGGACTGGGCCCTACCCCCGGTGCCCTGTGGGACTGGGCCCTATCCCCGGTGCCCTGTGGGACTGGGCCCTACCCCCGGTGCCCTGTGGGACTGGGCCCTACCCCCGGTGCCCTGTGGGACTGGGCCCTTTCCCCGGTGCCCTGTGGGACTGGGTCCTTCCCCCGGTGCCCTGTGGGACTGGGCCCTACCCCCGGTGCCCTGCCCTGTGGGACTGAGCCCTTCCCCCGGTGCCCTGTGGGACTGGGCCCTACCCCCGGTGCCCTGTGGGACTGGGCCCTTCCCCTGGTGCCCTGCCCTGTGGGACTGGGCCCTTCCCCTGGTGCCCTGCCCTGTGGGACTGGGCCTTTCCCCCAGTGCACTGGACTGGGTCTTGAGCCTTTCAACGACCTATGTGTACTAATGGTGCTTCCTAGGCACGAGGGAACTGAATAAATGTAGATGGTTTACAGTATGGCAGTGCGTGGGTTAATCGCAGAAAAACCTACACCCCATCCCCCTCCTGCCAACTGTTATTGTTGCCGACAGTCAAACCACATCTAGTACCTGCAAAACATTAAAACCTCGAGTACAGTGTCTCGGAAGGAGCCCAAGTGCCCTGGGGTGCGGATAGCAACAGCCTGACGCAGCCACAGTCTCAACCACATGAAAGCCTCCAGCCTCGAGGCGGTGATTAAACCCAATGCAATTCCCCGATTTCATTGCTCATCGAGAGAGTGCCCAGGGATCGGGAGACCAACTGACTCTGCTTCCACTCATCTTTCCACAATAATCTCTAGAGGATGGGAGGGGGCGGAGTGGGGGAATTATTTGCACTCGATCGGTGCAAACCCTTCTGAAAATCCAAATGTATAGCTGATAAAAGGTAATCACGGGTTTAAAATATTCACCCTCTCTCTACCCCCTCCCTCCCCCACTCTCCCCTAGCTCCCTCTCTCCATCCTCCTCCCTCTCCGTTTCCCTCTCCCCCTCTATCCCAATGAAGAAGTAGCGCACTGTCAGAGGGGCAGCAGTTAGGAAGCGCCGCACTGTTGGAGCAGCAGTACTGAGGGAGCAACACCCACTGTCGGAGGGGCAGTGCTGAGGGAACGCTGCAATGTTGGAGGGGCAGTACTGAGGGAGCGCTGCACTGTCGGAGGGGCAGTGCTGAGGGAACGCTGCAATGTTGGAGAGGCAGTACTGAGGGAGCGCTGCACTGTTGGAAGGGCAGTACTAAGGGAGCACCCCACTGTCGGAGGGGCAGTGCTGAGGGAACGCTGCAATGTTGGAGAGGCAGTACTGAGGGAGCGCTGCACTGTCGGAGGGGCAGTACTAAGGGAGCACCCCACTGTCGGAGGGGCAGTACTGAGGGAGCGCTGCACTGTCGGAGGGGCAGTGCTGAGGGAATGCTGCACTGTCGGAGGGGCAGTACTGAGGGAGCACCCCACTGTCGGAGGGGCAGTGCTGAGGGAACGCTGCACTGTCGGAGGGGCAGTACTGAGGGAGCACCCCACTGTCGGAGGGGCAGTGCTGAGGGAATGCTGCAATGTTGGAGGTGCCGTTAACCGTCGGATGAGAGGTTAAACTGAAGCCCATCTGCCCTCTCAGATGGATGTAAAAGATCCCATGGTACTATTGCAAGAAGTGCAGGGGAGTTATCCCCGGTGTCCTGGCCAATATTTATCCCTCAACCAACATCACAAACAGATTATCTGATCATTTCCTACATTTCAAAAATATTGCATTGTGTGTAAATCGTTTTAGGACGTCCTGACATTGTGAAAGTGGCTATATAAATGCAAGTTCTATCTTTCTCTGCTGGTTGTGATTGCCCCTTCCTGTAGCTGGACGAGTGACACAGTGAGCAGAGTGTCTAACGACACCACTCTGTCAGCTAATGGGTTGGAGGCAGGGAAGGACTGACGGCAGGACTCACAGCGAGCAGTCTATTTTACAGCAAAGAGAGTCTGTTTAAAGGTGCGCTACAGCAAACAGTCTACAGAGTCTATTTAAACAGTCTCTACGAACTACAGCAACCAGAACTCATGAACCGCAACTGCAGCATTGCCTCCCGATAAAAGCACGGTGATTTCTCCAGCAGAATGCAGTGTGTGGAGGATAGTCACATAATACAAATGATTTGTGTGTAAAATCAATCCCAGGTGTGATTGATGGGGGAATTACCCAATCATCTCCGTTCTGCCCGAGACTTGTGGTGTCGCTATACGCAGCCCACAGTGAGATATTCCATCCCCTTCAGGGGATCACTGGATCGACAAAGAGCAGGAAACAGGGCGTGACTGGAGGTTCCATCAGAGAGCTCAGCCTGAATGGTACTTTTAGGAGGTGGGAGGAATGGCAGAGAGCTTTACGGAGCGAGTTCCAGTGTGATTATATGCCATCGATGGACAAAGCAGGGCAAGGACGGCACAGAGTAAACCAAAGTTAGTTATCTGCTGGAGAAGGTTTGCAAGCACCAGGTTGTGCGAGGAAGGGTTTGAGAAGGGCGAGCAAAATCAAATAGGGGCACAAAAAAAAACTGCCATTCATTTATATTGCGCCTTTCACGACCTCAGGAAGTCTCAAAGGGCTTTACAGCCAATGAAGTACTTTTTGAAGTGTAGTCACTGTTGTATGTGGGAAACATGGGAGCCAATTTACGCACAGCAAGCTCCCGCAAACAGCAATGTGATAATGACCAGATAATCTGTTTTTTAGGGATGTTGGTTGAGGGATAAATATTGACCCCAGGACACCGGGGAGAACGCCCCTGCTCTTCTTTCACATCCACCACAAGGGGCCTCGGTTTAATGTCTCATTCGAAAGATGGCACCTCTGACAGTGCAGCGCTCCTTCAATGCTGCACTGGATTATGAACTCAAGTCTCTGGAGTGGGGCTCGAACCCGTGTCCTTCTGACCCAGAGGCGCGAGTGCTGCCCACTGAGCCAGGACTGCTCACGTGGGTGCTGATGAGGGCAGAGGAGAGGGCTTTTTAGTAAAGGAGAGGAGATAAAGTGGAGATTGTGGAGTGGCAGCAAGCGATTCATTATTTATCAGCTACACGGAGGTCTGAAGGTCCGCTCATATTTTCAGGAACTGCCAGTCAAGACGCTGCTCTAAAAACAACCATCGTCGCTGGGTCACAATCCTGGAACTCACACCCCCAACAGCACTGTGGGAGCACCTTCACCACATGGACTGCAGCGGTTCAAGAAGGCGACCTGCCACCTTCTCCAGGGACAATTAGGGGATGGGCAATAAATGTCGGCATTGCCAGCGGTGCTCAAATTCTCAGAGTGAATATTTTAAAAAGCTCAGCCCCTGCAGTGGGGTGCACACTCCTTCCTCCGATGGAAATGAAATGTTTTAATATTCCGCTATTTGTAGTCAATAGCTGTGCTTTAAGGGCCAATTTTACAATCTTGTGCCCACCGTTGACCCTTGCCCCCCGGCGGTTGGAGATTTTTGTGCTCAAAGCAAGTATCAGGAACTCAGGCACGCACCCAAACCACCGAACACTCACACAATTTTCCACATTAAAATGTTGAATTTATTAAAGTTCCCTTTAGATCACAGCACTGGAGAGGCAAATGTGTGTTTTAGTGATGTTGGTTGAGGGATAAATATTGGCCAGGACACCGGGGAGAACTCCCCTGCTCTTCTTCGAAATAGTGGTCGTGGGAGAATAGACGGTGTCTCGGTTTAACGTCTCATCTAAAAGACCGCTCCTCCAACAGTGCGACACTCCCTCAGTACCACCCCTCTGACAGTGCGGCGCTCCCTCAGTACCACCCCTCTGACAGTGCGGCACTCCCTCAGTACCACCCCTCTGACAGTGCGGCACTCCCTCAGTACCACCCCTCTGACAGTGCGGCGCTCCCTCAGTACCACCCCTCTGACAGTGCGGCACTCCCTCAGTACCACCCCTCTGACAGTGCGGCGCTCCCTCAGTACTGCACTCCCTCAGTACCACCCCTCTGACAGTGCGGCACTCCCTCAGTACTGCCCCTCCGACAGTGCGGCGCTCCCTCAGTACTGCCCCTCCGACAGTGCAGCGGAAATCCCTCGGTACTGCACTGGGAGTGTCTGCCTGGATTATGGGGCTCAAGTCTCTGGTGTGGGACTCAAACCCATAACCTTCTGACTCAGAGGCGAGAGTGCTACCCACTGAGCCACAGCTGACACCGCTATGTGTGTGAAATGGAGGGTTAAACCTGGAAGGACTCAAACGCTCTGGTTTTACACACATTCTCCGCTAGAGATTCTTGACGTATCCTAAAGCGGGGGCTGAAATCAGATAGTTTGAGGGCTGTAATGGGTTCAGTATGTGGCGTGTGCGAAGCCTGGGATAGGACAGTATGGGTGGGGTCAAATGATGCCTCCAATCGTTTTAAGGATTCAGTTTCACTTCAAAATCATGAAAGGTTTTGATGGAGTAAATCAGGAGAAACAGTTCCCAGTGGCAGGAGGGTCGGTAACCAGAGGACACAGATTGACGATAATTGGCAAAAGAACCTGAAGGCAGATGAAGAGAATTTTTTTTACGCAGCGAGTTGTTGTGATCGGGAACACGCTGCCTGAAAGGGCGGTGGGAGCAGATTCAATAGTAACTTTCAAAACGGAATTGAAAAGTAAAAATTTGCAGGGCTATGGGGAAAGGGCAGAGGGGAGTGGGACTAATTAGACAGCTCTTTCAAAGAGTTGGCACAGGCACAATGGGCCGAATGGTCTCCTCCTGTGCTGCATGATTCTATGATTCCACTTTGTAAGGTTCAGGAATGAGTTGTTCCAGTCACAGACTCTGAATGATTAGGGTGAGCAGATTCTCAATCTGTGAAACTGGGAAAATTGGAACCTGCTCACTCCACAGGCTCAAAATTAAAAGCACCTCGAGATCATCAGTCAGTGTAACGGTAAATGTGGCCGAGGATTGTCAGCAGCCCAGCGAGACCAGCGGTGTCACTGGGCGCTGTTTACTGTAACTGTACTAAAGGGTATAAGATAATCAGATACTCATACATAGTTACGTGCTCACACACACACACACTCTTAACGCACATACAAACAAGCCTCGCGCACACAGAAACACTAACACTCACAAGCACACACGCTGCTCTATCAGCTGTGGGTAGTGCTTTACACCTCTAAGTCAGAAGGTTGTGGGTTCAAGCCCCACAATCCAGGCCGACACTCCCTATGCAGTACTGAGGGAGTGCTGCAATGTCGGAGGGGCAGTACTGAGGGAACGCTGCACTGTCGGAGGGCAGTACTGAGGGATCTTATCGAAATGTGTAAGATTATAAGGGGGCTTGACAAAGTGGATGCAGAGAGAATGTTTCCACCAATGGGGGAGACTAGAACTAGAGGGCATGATCTTAGAATAAGGGGCCGCCCATTTAAAACAGAGATGAGGAGAAATTTCTTCTCTCACAGGGTTGTAAATCTGTGGAATTCGCTGCGTGAGAGCTGTGGAAGCTGGGCCATTGAATAAATTTAAGACAGAAATAGACAGTTTCTTAATCGATAAGGGGTTATGGGGAGCAGGCGAGGAAGTGGAGCTGAGTCCATGATCAGATCAGCCATGATCGTATTGAATGGCAGAGCAGGCTCGAGGGACCATATGGTCTACTCCTGATCCTATTTCTTATGTTCTTATGGAACACTGCACTGTCAGAGGGGCAGTACTGAGGGAGCGCTGCATTGTAAGAGGGGCAGTACTGAGGGAGTGCCACACTGTTGGCGGTGTCACCTTTTGGTTACGATGTTAAACCGAGGCCCCGTCTGCTCTCTCACGTGGACGTTAAAGATCCCATGGCCACTATTTTGAAGAGCAGGGGAGTTCTCCCTGGTGTCCTGGCCAATATTTACCCCTCAATTAACATAATTAAAAACAGATTATCTGGTCATTTATCTCAGCGCTGACTGTGGGAGCTTGCTGTGTGCAAATTGGCTGCCGCGTTTCCACATTACAACAGTGACTACACTTCAAAAGTCTTCATTGGCTGTAAAGCGCTTTGGGACGTCCCATGGTGGTGAAAGATGCTGTATAAATACAAGTACTTTCTTTCTTAAAACGTGCTGCTTCCATTCTGTGTTCAAATAAACATTTTGAAGAGTGAGACTTTCACCTCAATTCCTACACATTCTCTCCGGTGACCACTGCTTATCAGACCTACCAGAGCGAGGGGCCGAGAGAGAGAGAGAGAGAGACTCTCCAAACTGTTTGGTGGGGCCCACCTTGAGAAAGTTAGAGAAACCCTGGGACTGGGGTCTCCCATGTGTTTACTGACCCCTTGTGGTAATGTCAGTGGAATTGTATTAACAGCTAAATGAGGTGATCAGAATGCTGCAGGACAAAGTGTTGTTCAGAACCAGAGGTGCAAACAGCACAAGCAGAACTTCCAATCATGTCGTGATCCCCGTAACCCCTTAACAACAGGAGGCCCTTCAGCCCCTCCACCATTCTATTAAATCATGGTTGATCAGTACCTCAACTCCATTTAACCTCCTTAGCTCCATATCCCTTGATGCTCTTACCCAACAAAACCCTATCAATATCAGTCTATTTCAATTGACCCCTAGCATCTACAACCATTTGGGAGTGAGAATTCCAGATTTTCACCACCCTTTGTGTGAAGAAGTGCTTCCTGACATCACCCCTGAACAGCCTGGCTCTAGTTTTAAGATTATGCCATGGGGCCTCACAACCTCAGGATGCCCTAAACCACTTTATAGGCAATTAAATATCGGTTTGGAGTGTAGTCGCTGTTGTAATGTGGGAACCGCGGCAGCCAATTTGCGCACAGCAAGCTGCCACAAATAGCAATGAGATAATAAGGAAGAACATTTGGGGAACTTTCAGGAGGCTGTGACTGACACAGAGAAGGATGAAGTGAGGCATTTGGGAAGGAACAACGAGGAGAGGCAATATAAACTAAGTGGTACAATCTTAAAGGGGTTGCAGGAACAGAGAGACCTGGGGTCTAGGCAGCTGAAGACACGGTTGTCAATGGTGGAGTGAAGGAAATCAGAGATGCGCAAAAGGCCAAAATTGATGGGGAGATGAGATTTTTTTAATGCAGCGAGTTGTTGTGATCGGGAGCACGCTGCCTGAAAGGGCGGTGGGAGCAGGTTCAATAGTAACTTTCAAACCGGAATTGGATAAATACTTGAAGGGGAAAATTTTGCAGGGCTGTGGGGAAAGAGCGGGGGGAGTGGGACTAATTGGATCGCTCTGTCATAGAGCCGGCACAGGCTCAATGGGCCGAATGGTCTCCTCCTGTGCTGTATGAATCTATGATTCCCATCTATATTTTATCACACTAACGCAGACTGGATCGGACCTGTGGGGTGATGCACCAGAGCTAACTGCAGACTCTGCCTCTGTCACTCTATGAAGCCACACAAACAACTCAAAGGTGTTTCAGCTTTTTAAAAAGTTCATTCTCGGGATGTGTGTGTCGCTGGCAAGGCCGGCATTTACATAAGAACATAAAAAATAGGAGCAGGAGTCGGCCACCTGGCCCCTCGAGCCTGCTCCGCCATTCAATAAGATCATGGCTGATCTGATCATGGACTCAGCTCCACTTCCCTGCCGCTCCCCATAACCCTTTATTCCCTTATCGCTCAAAAATCTGTCTATCTCCACCTTAAATATATTCAATGACCCAGCCTCCACAGCTCTCTGGGGCAGAGAATTCCATAGATTTACAACCCTCAGAGAAGAAATTCCTCATCTCAGTTTTAAATGGGCGGACCCTTATTCTGAGACTATGCCCCCTAGTTCTAGTTTCCCCCTTGAGTGGAAATATCCTCTCTGCATCCACCTTGTCTAGCCCCCTCATTATCTTATATGTTTCAGTAAGATCACCTCTTATTCTTCTGAACTCCAATGAGTATAGGCCCAACCTACACAACCTACCTTCCATAAGACAACCCCCTCATCTCCGGAATCAACCTAGTGATCCTTCTCTGAACAGCCTCCACACTCAACCAGCTCCGCTGACACAAGACTCCCAAAGCAGTGCTCTACTCGTAACTCCTACATGGCAAGCGAGCTCCAGGTGGGCAGAGGAAACGTTTCAAGGACACCCTCAAAGCCTCCTTGATAAAATGCAACATCTGCACCGACACCTGGGTGTCCCTGGCCTTGGACCGCCCTAAGTGGAGGAAAAGCATCCGGGAAGGTGCTGAGCACCTCGAGTCTCCTCGCCGAGAGCATGCAGAAAACAAGCGCAGGCAGCGGAAGGAGCGTGTGGCAAACCAGACTCCCCACCCACCTTTTCCTTCAACGACTGTCTGTCCCATCTGTGACAGAGACTGTAATTCCCGTATTGGACTGTTCAGACACCTAAGAACTCATTTTTAGAGTGGAAGCAAGTCTTCCTCAATTTCGAGGGACTGCCTATGACGATATAATGATGATGACCTTCCTTAAATATGGAGACCAAAACTGTACGCAGTACTCCAGGTGTGGCCTCACCAATACCCTGTACAGTTGTAGCAGGACTTCTCTGCTTTTATACTCTATCCCCCTTGCAATAAAGGCCAACATTCCATTTGCCTTCCTGATCATTTGCTGTACCTGCATGCTAACTTTTTGTGTTTCATGCACAAGGACCTGCAGGTGCCTCTGTACTTCAGCACTTTGCAATTTTTCTCCATTTAAATTATAATTTGCTTTTCTATTTTTTCTGCCAAAGTGGATAACGAGCGACGATGAAGGAACGGCGATATATTTCTAAGTCAGGATGCTGTGTTATTTGGAGGTGAACATGCAGGCAGTGGTGTTCCCATGCACCTGCTGCTGCCCTTGTCCTTCTAGGTGGTAGAGGTCGTGGGTTTGGGAGGTGCTGCCGAATAAGTCATGGCGAGTTGCTGCAGTGCATCTTGTGGATGGTACACACTGCAGCCACGGTGCGCCGGTGGTGGAGGGAGTGAATGTTTAAGATGGTGGTTGGACTGATCCAGCAACCGTTGGGAGTGCGTTCATGCAAATCTCATCACCTCCAGCCTCCCCTCCGAGGCACACACACACCATCCAGACTTGAATATATATCGGCCGTTCCTTCATCGTCGATGGGTCAAAATCCTGGCACTCCCTCCCACACAGCACTGTGGGAGCACCTTCACCACACGGACTGCAGCGGTTCAAGGTGGCGGCTTATCACCACCTTTCCAAGGGCAATAAATGCTAGCCTTGCCACCGACGCCCATATCCCAGAAAGAATAAAAGAATCTCAGTGGGAGATTTCTGCCTGTACATTGGTATAAAGTCCCGGCTGATTGTCAGCCAAGTGGTAATGACACGTTTTGCAATCCCTGCTGAGGTAGACCATGTCAGACTGAGTTAGTGAAGGACTCTGATCATCATGCGGTTGCTACGCAGCCGTTTCCAACTAGAACGCCGCCTGTCCTTACGCACCCCATCTCCACCCCAACTCCTCCCTCGCCCTTCACCCACCCCACCCCACCCCACCCCTAATCTCTCGCTGGTCTCCAATATGAGCAGCTGGTTCAAATCACTTCACATCTGCAAAAAAAAACGCTTTTCAGCCACTTTCGCAGCAGTCTGGATGCCATAAAAGGGAGAACGAGTGAGGATAACCAGATGGGACTGTAGGGATGAGACACTTAAATTGCACCACTCTGCGAGCAAACAAATCCAATACTCGCTGGCTGATGTGGATCTTAACTCTGGCACCAGGAGACAATACCTTCATCCTCAAAACCACTTAATGGTGCAGGAGCCCCCCTCCCACCATGAGAGGATTGTTCAGGCCAACATCAAGCTTTTAAAACTGGTCCCACCCTTCAAACAGAATTCATCAAGAAAATGAGAAACAGAACCAGAGAAAATGTTTTTTTTTGCTCTTTCCTTATATTTAAAAAAGTAAAAATAAAAAGAGCAATTGAGCCCGTCAGCTTATTTTGGAGGAGTCTGCGATAATGGGTAATGCAGTTTCAAGCAACTTGCATTTATACAGCACCCTTAATGTCGTAAAACGTCCCACGGTACCTCGCGGGAGCGATCATCAAACAAAATTTGACACCGAGTCACAAAAGGAGATATTAGGGCAAATGACCAAAAGCTGGGTAAAAGAGGTAGGTTTTAAGGAGCGTGTTAGAGGTAGAGAGATTTCGTGGGGGGGAGAGGAGTTCCTGAGCTTAGGGCCCAGGCAGCTGAAAGAACAACTGCCAATGGTGGAGCAATGGAAATCGGGGATGCTCAAGAGGCCAGAATTGGAGGAGCGCAGACATCTCGGGGGGGGGGGGGGGGTGGGGGGGCTGAAGGAGATCACAGAGATAGGGAGAGGCGAGGCCACGGAGGGATTTGAAAACAAGGACAAGAATTTTAAAATCGACGCATTGCCGGACCGTGAGCCAATGTAGGTCAGCGAGCACAGGGGGTGATGGGTGAGCGGGACTTGGTGCGAGTTAGGACACGGGGCAGTGAGCACAGGGGGTGATGGGTGAGCGGGACATGGTGCGAGTTAGGACACGGGGCAGTGAGCACAGGGGGTGATGGGTGAGCGGGACTCGGTGCGAGTTAGGACACGGGGCAGTGAGCACAGGGGGTGATGGGTGAGCGGGACTTGGTGCAAGTTAGGACACGGGGCAGTGAGCACAGGGGGTGATGGGTGAGCGGGACTTGGTGCGAGTTAGGACACGGGGGCAGTGAGCACAGGGGGTGATGGGTGAGCGGGACTTGGTGCGAGTTAGGACACGGGGCAGTGAGCACAGGGGGTGATGGGTGAGCGGGACTTGGTGCGAGTTAGGACACGGGGCAGTGAGCACAGGGGGTGATGGGTGAGCGGGACTGGGTGCGAGTTAGGACACGGGGCAGTGAGCACAGGGGGTGATGGGTGAGCGGGACATGGTGCGAGTTAGGACACGGGCAGCGACTTTTGGATGAGCACAAGTTCCTGTTCCAATACATTCATACTTCGCCCTTACTCATCCCGCCAATGTTACTTTGACACCTCCTCCCTCCCCTACGACATCTGGCACATAGGACAGGAGCGGCAATGTTGTGGCAACATGTACTGAGCAGACTTGGACATAAATTAATGTCCCTTCATCATTGGGTTGGTATCCTGGAATTCTTCACCTAACACCATTGTGGCAACACCTTCACCACAAGGATTCCATTGGTTCAAGAGGGCCCACCATCACTTTCTCAAGAGCAACTAGGGATGGACAAGAAATGCAGCAACACCCACATCCCAAGAATGAATAAAAACCCATGTATAGGAACAGGAGGCCATTCATTTCAAGCCTGCTGCGCCATTCAATTAGATCATGGCTGATCTGTACCTCAACTCCATTTACCCGTCTTTGCTCCATATCCCTCGAGGGCCTATACCCGAGCAACAGTCAACCTCCGGCACTGATCCTTGGTGTGTGCCCTGCACTTAACCAGTGGCTGGGGGGGTGGGGTGTGGTTAATGACCATGTGTCCTTGTTAATGTGAGCACAGGTGAGAATGAAAGGCTATTTCTCCTGCTTCTGTTGATTTTCAATCTCCTCATCCGAATATGCCGACACACTCTGGCACCTCATCCGAGGGTTCAGTGTTCTCGTCAGCGCGGAGAGCGCCAGCGTGCTACTCTACCAAAGGGTGCACAGCCAAAACTGACCCGGTCCTCACCCAACGCCCACCTGTGCCCTTTCCCAGCTGGAGTCTCTTGTGGAGCTGCTGCTACGTGCTGTAAACCCTGGCCGACTTCTTCCCATCCCGGGGTCCAGCTGCATCAATGGCCACTGAGATACTGCGGCTCCTGCCCTGACAGATTAGTCAGCTCTGCGCAGGCCAGAACTCCAACCTGGAAACAGGTAGCTGCACTTACTCAGAGGGCCAAGTAGACGGAGCAAGATTCATAGAAAAATTACAACACAGGAGGTCATTTGGCCCATCGAGTCTGTGCCGGTCAAAAAAGAGCTATCCTACCTTCCAGCACTGGGTCCATAGCCCTGTAGATCACGGCTCTTTAACTGCACATCCAAGTACTTTTTAAATGAAATGTGGGCTTCTGCCTCTACACCCTTTCAGCCGGAGCAGTGGGACACCAAGCACCACGAGAGCAGGAGAGTCGGCAGGGCTACAAAGGGCGCGAGTCAACCACAGCAGCGAGAGTCAGCCCAACCAGCATCAACCAACGACCCAGGAGTATAAGTAGTAAAAAGATTCAAAGTGTGACATCACAGGAAAGCAGGTGAGTGATTGGTTGGTCAGTATTTCTCTCTTTTTCTTGGGCATTGGTTTAAATTAAGAGCGGAGATTAAAAATCTAAACATTCAAAACGTGAAAACTTAATTAAATACATTAGAGATGGCAGGGCAGACGATGTGTCACTGTTGCATGTGGGAGCTGGTGGACCCCATTGAGGTCCACGGTGACCACATCTGCAGTAAGTGTCTGCAGCTCGAGGGACTTCGGCTCTGTGTTGATGAGCTGGGGTCTGAGCTGCAGACATTGCGACACATCAGGAAGGGGGAAGAGTTACGTGGACGTCGTGTTCCAGGAGGCAGTCACACCCCTTAGATTAATTAATTCAATTTGGTCCATGGTCAGGGACAAGAGGGTGTGACTACGAGCGAAGCAGGTATGGGGACCCAGCACGTAGTGATGGAGGAGCCTCGGCCCTTGCCCAACAGGTTGGCGGCTCTTACTCCGTGTGGACGAAAGCAGGGACTGCAGGGAGGATGAGCAAACTGACCACAGCACCGTGGTACAGGGGGCCATTCAAGTGGGGGATGTAAAAAGAAATGTGGGAGTGGTAGGTGACAGCATAGTTAGGGAGATAGATACTGTTCCCTGCAGCCAAGAGTGTTAGTCCCGAAGGCTGTGTTGCCTGCCCGGTGCCTGGGTTAAGGACATCTCCCCTGGGCTGGAGAGGAACTTGGGAGTGGGAGGGGAAAGATCCAGTTATCGTGGTCCACGTGGGTACCAACGACATGGGTGGAACAAAGAACGAGGTTCTGCTGAGGGAGTATGAGCAGCTAGGGACTAAATTAAAAAGCAGAACCATAAGGGTAATAATCTGGATTAATACCTGAGCCACGAGCAAATTTGCACAGTAATAGGATCAGAGAGATGAACACGTGGCTCAAAGATTGCCCTGAATCGAAGAACTAGGGCTGATGATAGGGCTTTAAACTAAATTATCACAGGCGGTCCCTCGAACGAGGATGACTTGCTTCCACGAGTTCACAGGTATTTCGATGAAGGACCCGATGTTCCAGTCCTGAACTCCAATTGAGGGGGTGGAAGATGCCTGTGCGTGAATTTTTTTAACGTGTGGTGACCGTTGCACATCAGCCACCACACGGGCTTGACAGAGCTAGATCTTGGTCCAGTGGCACGGGTTAACCAGGACGACTGGAGACCTGCTCTGCTGCACGGACCTAGCACGCACACATATCACAGTGTGGGCTGGTCCGTGCTGCCCCTCGGCTCTCTGGGCCCCGTACCCTCATCTGTCGCGCCTCCGCCATGATTTCTCGCCACTCATCCGCCCCAACCTCCTCTGTACCTGGGCCCTGCCGATCTTCCTGCCCAGTACTACTTCTTTAGTGATTGTATTAAGTACTACTTCTTCAGTGATTGTATTAAGTACTACTTCTTTAGTGATAGTCATTGTATTAAGTTCCTCCCTCCCTATAGCCCCTTGATTATCCACTATTGGGATGTTTTTAGTGTCTTCTACTGTGAATAATACAAAATATTTGTTCCTTTTGTCTTTTGAATCCACTGATGAGGTCTCCATCGATACGTTTCCTGGTTACTTATTCCACAGCACTATGGGTTAGGCTTGCGACTTTCTGCCCGGCCATAACACTGGGGTTTCGGATTCGCTGCCCCGTTATAAACTCGGCACAATCTTCATTCCCATCAATGGGCACATGCCAACGCAGCTCAATGGCTCGGGCCGGCCTAACTCCGGGGGCAGAGTCCGGAAGCTGATCCGGCTGGGAAGGGGTTGTGATCGTGGGGGGGTTGAGCAGGGGCTGGCAGTGACCTACATTACTCTTGTGTTAGTGAGGGGAGGGATCCGGTGAGTGGAAATTAAAATAGTCAAAGAGAAAAGAGAAGTGGTGCAGGGTAGCAATAGAATAATGATAACCAGGGACAGAACATATATATATATATATATATATATAAGACAAAATTAAAAGCACGCAGCATTCATAACAAGATAGATGAGTTGACGGCACAAATAGAAATCAATGGGTATGGTCTGATTGCCATTACAGAGACTTGGTTGCAAGGTGACTAAGGCTGGGAACTAAATATTATGGGGTATGTGTCATTTCATAAGGATAGGCAGAAAAGAAAAGGAGGTGGGGTAGCTTTGTTAATAAACATAGAAAATAGGTGCAGGAGTAGGCCAGTCGGCCCTTCAAGCCTGCACCGCCATTCAATGAGTTCATAAGAACATAAGAATTAGGAACAGGAGTAGGCCATCTAGCCCCTCGAGTCTGCTCCGCCATTCAATAAGATCATGGCTGATCTGGCCGTGGACTCAGCTCCACTTACCCGCCCGCTCCCCGTAACCCTTAATTCCCTTATTGGTTAAAAATCTATCTATCTGTGACTTGAATACATTCAATGAGCTAGCCTCAACTGCTTCCTTGGGCAGAGAATTCCACAGATTCACAACTCTCTGGGAGAAGAAATTCCTTCTCAACTCAGTTTTAAATTGGCTCCCCCGTATTTTGAGGCTGTGCCCCCTAGTTCTAGTCTCCCCGACCAGTGGAAACAACCTCTCTGCCTCTATCTTGTCTATCCCTTTCATTATTTTAAATGTTTCTATAAGATCACCCCTCATCCTTCTGAACTCCAACGAGTAAAGACCCAGTCTACTCAATCTATCATCATAAGGTAACCCCCTCATCTCCGGAATCAGCCTAGTGAATCGTCTCTGTACCCCCTCCAAAGCCAGTATATCCTTCCTTAAGTAAGGCGACCAAAACTGCACGCAGTACTCCAGGTGCGGCCTCACCAATACCCTATACAGTTGCAGAAGGACCTCCCTGCTTTTGTACTCCATCCCTCTCGCAATGAAGGCCAACATTTCATTCGCCTTTCTGATTACCTGCTGCACCTGCAAACTAACTTTTTGGGATTCATGCACAAGGACCCCCAGGTCCCTCTGCACCGCAGCATGTTGTAATTTCTCCCCATTCAAATAGTTTCCCTTTTTCTGTTTTTTTCCCCCAAGGTGGATGACCTCACACTTTCCGACATTGTATTCCATCTGCCAAACCTTAGCCCATTCGCTTAACCTATCTAAATCTCTTTGCAGCCTCTCTGTGTCCTCTATACAACACGCTTTTCCACTAATCTTTGTGTCATCTGCAAATTTTGTTACACTACACTGTCCTCTCTTCCAGGTCATCTATGTATATTGTAAACAGTTGTGGTCCCAGCACCGATCCCTGTGGCACACCACTAACCATCAATTTCCAACCCGAAAAGGACCCATTTATCCCGACTCTCTGCTTTCTGTTAGCCAGCCAACTATCTATCCATGCTAATACATTTACACTGACCTTTATTTTCTGCAGTAACCTTTTGTGTGGCACCTTATCGAATGCCTTTTGAAAATCTAAATACACCACATCCATCGGTACATCTCTATCCACCATGCTCGTTATATCCTCGAAGAATTCCAGTAAATTAGTTAAACATGATTTCCCCTTCATGAATCCATGCTGCGTCTGCTTGATTGCACTATTCCTATCTAAATGTCCCGCTATTTCTTCCTTAATGATAGTTTCAAGCATTTTCCCCACTACAGATGTTAAACTAACCGGCCTATGGCTGAACATGCAACTTCAGAACCCCATTCCTCTTGATCCCCCTCGTAGTAAGGACTACATCTAACTCCTTTTTGAATATATTTAGTGAATTGGCCTCAACAACTTTCTGTGGTAGAGAATTCCACAGGTTCACCACTCTCTGGGTGAAGAAGTTTCTCCTCATCTCGGTCCTAAATGGTTTACCCCTTATCCTTAGACTGTGACCCCTGGTTCTTGACTTCCCCAACATTGGGAACATTCTTCCTGCATCTAACCTGTCTAAACCCGTCAGAATTTTAAACGTTTCTATGAGGGCCCCTCTCATTCTTCTGAACTCCAGCGAATACAAGCCCAGTTGATCCAGTCTTTCTTGATGTCAGTCCCGCCATCCCGGGAATCAGTCTGGTGAACCTTCGCTGCACTCTCTCAATAGCAAGAATGTCCTTCCTCAAGTTAGGAGACCAAAACTGTACACAATACTCCAGGTGTGGCCTCACCAAGGCCCTGTACAACTGTAGCAACACCTCTCTGCCCCTGTACTCAAATCCCCTCGCTATGAAGGCCAACATGCCATTTGCTTTCTTAACCGCCTGCTGTACCTGCATGCCAACCTTCAATGACTGATGTACCATGACACCCAGATCTTGTTGCACCTCCCCTTTTCCTAATCTGTCACCATTCAGACAATGTAAACAGCTGTGGCCCCAGCACAGAACCTTGCGGTACCCCACTAGTCACTGCCTGCCATTCTGAAAAGTACCCATTTACTCCTACTCTTTGCTTCCTGTCTGACAACCAGTTCTCAATCCATGTCAGCACACTACCCCCAATCCCATGTGCTTTAACTTTGCACATTAATCTCAAAGGATGAGATCAGTGCAGTAGTGAGAAATGATATTGACTCAGAAGATCCAAGATGTAGAATCAGTTTGGGTGGAGATAATAAATAATAAAAGAAAGAAGTCACTGGTGAGAGTGGTCGACATGCCTCCTAACAGTAGCCACTCTGGGGCACAGAGTATAAATCAAGAAATAATGGAGGCTTGTAAGAAAGGTACAGCAATAATCATTAGACAAATCAAATTTGTAAAGGTAGAACATAACATAAGAATTAGGAACAGGAGTAGGCCATCTAGCCCCTCGAGCCTGCTCCGCCATTCAATAAGATCACGGCTGATCTGGCCGTGGACTCAGCTCTACTTACCCGCCCTCTCCCCGTAACTCTTAATTCCCTTATTGGTTAAAAATCTATCTATCTATGATTTGAATACATTCAATGAGCTAGCCTCAACTGCTTCCTTGGGCAGAGAATTCCACAGATTCACAACCCTCTGGGAGAAGAAATTCCTTCTCAACTCGGTTTTAAATTGGCTCCCCCGTATTTTGAGGCTGTGCCCCCGAGTTCTAGTCTCCCCTACCAGTGGAAACAACCTCTCTGCCTCTATCTTGTCTATCCCTTTCATGATTTTAAATGTTTCTATAAGATCACCCCTCATCCTTCTGAACTCCAACGAGTAAAGACCCAGTCTACTCAATCTATCATAAGGTAACCCCATCATCTCCGGAATCAGCCTAGTGAATCGTCTCTGTACCCCCTCCAAAGACAGTATATCCTTCCTTAAGTAAGGTGACCAAAACTGCACGCAGTACTCCAGGTGCGGCCTCACCAATACCCTGTACAGTTGCAGCAGGACCTCCCTGCTTTTGTACTCCATCCCTCTCGCAATGAAGGCCAACATTCCATTCGCCTTCCTGATAGCCTTGAGGAAGAGTTCATGGAGTGTATGCGGGATGGTTTCTTGGAACAATACGTTGTGGAACCAAACAGGGAGCAGACTATTTCGGATCTGGTAATGTATAACGATTCTGGATTAATTAATGATCTTGTAGTGAAGGATCCTCTTGGGAAGAGTGATCATAGCATGGTAGAATTTCAAATTCAGTTTGAGGGTGAAAAAGCTAGGTCTCAAACTAGTGTCCTGAACTTAAATAAAGGTAATGACAAAGGTATGAAGGCAGAATTGGTTAAAGTGGACTGGGAAAATATATTAAATGATAAGACTGTGGAAAAGCAGTAGCAAACATTTAAGGAAATATTTCATAACTCTCAGAAAAGATTTATTCCAGTGAGTAAAAAAGACGCTGAGGGAAGAATGAACCAACCCTGGCTAACTAAGGAAGTAAAGGATGGTGTCAAATTGAAAACAAAGGCACACAATGTTGTGAAGAACAGTGGAAGGTCAGAGGATTGGGAATTTTTTTAGAAACCAGCAAAGGACAACTAAAAAAAAATGATAAAAGACAGAGAAGATAGCATATATAAAAACAGACATTAAGAGCTTCTACAGGTATATAAAAAGGAAATAAGTAACTAAAGTAAACATTGGTCCCTTAGAGGATGAAGCTGTAGAATTAATAATGGGAAACAGGCAACTGGCAGAGACTTTGAACAAATATTTTGTATCGGTCTTCACGGTAGAGAACACTAAAATCATCCCAATGATTGATAATCAAAGAACTGTTGATGGGGGTTAACTTAAAACAGAGATAAAGTACTAGGCAAACTAATGGGACTAAAGGTGGACAAGTCCACTGGACCTGATGCCCTCAACCTAGAGTCTTAAAAGAAGTGGCTGCAGAGATAGTGGATGCATTGGTTGTAATCTACCAAAATTCCCTGAATTCTGCAGAGGTCCCTTGGGACTGGAAAACCACAAATGTAATTCCTCTATTTAAGAAAGGAGACAGAAAGCAGGAAACTATAGACCGCTTGGCCTAACATCTGTCATTGGGAAAATGCTGGAGTCCATCATTAAGGAAGTAATAGCAGGACATTTAGAAAATCATAATAGTCAAGCAGAGTCAGCATGTTTTTATGAAAGGGAAATCATGTTTGACAAATTTGCTGGAGTTTTTTTGAGGATGTAACGAGCAGAGTGGATAAAGGGGAACCAGTAGATGTCTTGTATTTGGATTTCCAAAAAGCATTCGATAAGATGCCACACAAAAGGTTACTGCACAAGAGCTCACGGGGTTGGGGGTAATATATTAGCTTGGATAGAGGATTGGCTAACTAACAGAAAACAAAGTGTCAGGATAAATGGGTCATTTCCAGGTTGACAAACTGTAACTATTGAGGTGCTGCAGGGATCGGTGCTGGGGCCTCAACTATTTACAATTTATATTAATAACTTGGATGAAGGACCGAGTGTAACATAGCCAAATTTGCTGATTATACAAAGATAGGTGGGAAAGTAAGTTGTAAGGAGGACACATAGGGCCTAAGTTTCCACATGATTTGCGCCTGATTTTTAGGAGCAACTGGTGGAGAACGGACTATCTTAGAAATCGCAATTCTCCACATTTTCTTTTCTGCAGTTCTAGTCAGGTAGAACAGTTCTACTTTGGAACAGAATTTTTTCTTCAAAAGGGGGCGTGTCCGGCCACTGACGCCTGATTTCAAAGTTTCCACGTACTCCAAACTAAAGTAGAATGGAGCAAGTGAAGATTTTTGTAGAACTGAAAAAACCTGTTCTACACATTAAAAAATCAGGCGCAGGTTACAAATTAGGCGTCCAGAACGAGGTGGGGGGGCGGGGGGGGGGGGGGAGGGGAAGGGAACTCATTAAATTCTACAATAAATCCTTATTTATACTTCTACAAATATTATACAAATAAATCCAATCTGAATAAACATTTATAAGCAAAGAAAAGATTAAATAAACCATCTTCCTACCTGTGTGAAAGTGCTTCAGGCACAGAGAATTCTGCAGTCAGCCTGAGATGCCCGTTCTTCCCGCAGGGGGGCGGGGGGGGAGGAGGCGCCCGTTCTTCCCGCGGGGGTGAGGAGATAGCAAGTGCTGATGTGCTGATGGCAATGTGCTTTTATTTTTAAAATGTTCAAAAATTAAACAGCTACAAAGAACTACAAAAATGGCCGAGTGCCAATGTTTTTTTCACACTGAGCATGCGCGAACACTCCAACGCGCACGCGCAGCGTTGCCGGCAGGAAAAAAAACTAATTTAAATAGTACCCGCCCCCTCCCACTTACAAAATCGGCGCGAGTGTAGGCTCCGCCCCCCTGGGCGCTGCGCCAAACAGACAAGGAGCTGCAGGGCGCTCCAGAATCGCGAGTTTTTTTTTTAGGCGCTGTTTTAGGCGCGAAAAATGGGCGCCCAGCTCGGAGGGGCGCCCGTTTTTTATCGTGTGGAAACTTGGGCCCAAAGAATCTACAACGGGATAGAGACAGGCTCAGTGAGTGTGCAAAAAATTGGCATATGGACTATAAATGTGGGAAAATGTGAGGTTATCCACTTTGGTAGGAAAAATATAAAAGAAAATTATTTAAATGGGGAGCAATGACAAAATGCTGTAGTACAGAGGGATCTGGGGGTTCTTGTACATGAAACACAAATAGCATGCAGGTACAGCAAGTAATCAGGAAGGCAAATGGAATGTTGGCCTTTATTGCAAAGGGGATGGAGTATAAAAGCAGGGAAGTCTTGCTACAGCTATACAAGGTATTGGTGAGGCCACACCTGGAATACTCCATGCAGTTTTGGTTTCCATATTTACAAAAGGATATACTTGCTTTGGAGGCAGTTCAGAGAAGGTTCACTAGGTTGATTCCAGGGATGAGGGGGTTGACTTATGAGGAAAGGTTGAGTAGGTTGGGCCTCTACTCATTGGAATTCAGAAGAATGAGAGGTGATCTTATCAAAACGTATAAGATTATGAGGGGGCTTGACAAGGTGGATGCTGAGAGGATGATGGGGGAGACTAGAACTAGAGGGCATGATCTTAGAATAAGGGGCCGTCCATTTAAAACAGAAATGAGGAGAAATTTCTTCTGAGGGTTGTAAATCTTGGAATTCGCTGCCTCAGAGAGCTGTGGAAGCTGGGACATTGAATAAATTTAAGACAGAAATAGACAGTTTCTTAAACGATAAAGGGGATAAGGGGTTATGGGGAGTGGGCGGGGAAGTGGAGCAGAGTCCATGATCTTATTGAATGGCGGAGCAGGTTCGAGGGGCTGTATGGCCGACTCCTGTTCCTATTTCTTATGTTCTTATGAAGGGGTTGTCATATGAAGAAAGGTTGAGCAGGTTGGGCCTATACTCATTGGAGTTTAGAAGAATGAGGGGTGATCTTATTCAAACATAAGATTCAGAGTTGGCTTGACAGGGTAGATGCAGAGAGGATGTTTCCCCTCATGGGGGAATCTAGAACTAGGGGTCATAGATTCAGAATAATGGGTCAGCCATTTAAAAGAGAAAGGAGAAGGAATTTCTTCTCTCAGAGGGTTGTGAATCTTTGGAATTCTCTACCCCAGAGCTATGGAGGCTGGGTCTTTGAATATATTTAAAGTGGAGATGGATAGATTTTTGAATGATAAGGGAGTCAAGGGTTATGGGGAGCGGGCAGGGAAGTGGAGTTGAGGCATGATCAGATCAGCCATGATCTTATTGAATGGCGGAGCAGGCTCGAGGGGCCAAATGGCCGACTCCTGCTCCTATTTCTAATGTTATGAGTTCCAGACCCCCACCACCCTCTGGGTGAAGAGATATTTCCTCATCTCCCCTCGAATCCTTCTACCAATTACTTTAAATCTATGCCCCCTAGTTATTGACCTCTCTGCTAAGGGAAATAGGTCCTTCCTATCCACTCTTATCTAGGCCCTTCATAATTTTATACATCTCAATTAAATCTCCCCACAGCCTCCTGTGTTCCAAGGAAAACAACCCCAGCCTATCCAATCTTTCCTCATAGCTGACGTTTTCCAGTCCTGGCAACATCCCTTGTAAATCTCGTAAAGTACTGTTTCTGAACATTGCAAGACAACGGGTTTGTGTAGGTGCAGTTTAACAGTTCACTAAACTTCATAACCTCATTTTTTACTCACTCTCGGGTTGTGGGCATCGCTAGCAAGGCCAGCATTTATTGCCTATCTCCAGCTTTCCCTTGAGGTGGTGGTGGTGAGTTTTCCTTAAACCGTTGCAGTCCATGTGGTGAAGGTGCTCCCACCGTGCTGTTAGGGAGAGTTCCAATCCATTTATAGGGATTTCAGTGAGGGAATGACCCTCCTTAAAACAGAAAATGACATGCGACAGGGAAAATCTTCACACGGATTACCCGTTAGATCTGCTTACCTGAAATATCTGATGAAGATGTCTTTTTTAAATAAGTGAAGTCACTGTTGTAATGTGGGAAATGTGGTAGCCCATTTGTGCACAGCAAGCTCCCACAAACAGCAATGGGATAATGGCCAGATAATCTGTTTGAGCAATGTTGAGGGATAAATATTGGCCCCAGGCCACCAGGGATAACTCCCCTGCTCCTCTTCGAAATAGCACCGTGGGATCTTTTATGTCCATCTGAGAGAAGACGGGGCCTCAGTTTAACGTCTCATGCGAAAGACGGCATCTCTGACAGTGCAGCATTACCTCATTACTGCACTGGAGCGTCAGCCTAGATTTTGTGCTCAAGTCACTGGAGCAGGGCTCAAATCCATGAACTTCAGACTCAGAGGGGAGATATGAAGCCTTTGTATAATATCTGAGGAAGCTGGTGTGAAGCAACTTTGCCTTTAAGCTGCGCAGCTGTGTAGCGCTCTGCAGGTCCCCCGCTGTTAAGTGAGCTGGCTTTGAAATAGAATTTCGAGTGGCCCGCTCAGCCAGTTTAAAGGGGCCACGTGGGCCAAAAAAAATTAGAGGGAACATTAGCGAAGAGGCTATAAACAACAAACATGGAGTTCTGCATTAAGGAACACAAGAATCTTCACCCACAGACATGCACTCTGGAGACAATTCATGTTGCCTGTAGGTGGCCCGTGAAGCAATGAAGAGACATGTAGGAGAGAATTCTTGCTGTGCTGTCACCAACAGCCCTGTGCCAAAAGCAGCGATACTGTCGAATGACAAAATACACACACTTCACACAAAAATAATCCATTTATTTAATAAATTATGATATCTGATAAATTGCATTGTTTGAAAATTGAACCAAATTTCTTGGGTCTCAATGTGTTGCTGGGTCTGTATGCATTTCCTAACAACTCAAACGCCACACGATCTAATGGCTGCAGTTACTGCAGACTGGGAGGGAAAGAGCAAGAGAGAGAGAGAGAGAGAGAGAGAGAGAGAGAGAGAGAGGGAGAGAAACAAAGAGAGAGAGGAGGCAGAGATTGGAAGATGGTTGGGGAGAGGATTCCTCAGAGATTCCTTTATTTCCTAAAATAAAGGCAAAAGGGACGGAAAGACTTGCAGTTTGAGAATTGTTCCTGTCCAATCTTACCAAGAAAAGTCTGCCCATCAAAAATGACCCAGTGCTTCAAGTACAATGAATGAGTGAAGTGCAGTCACTTATTTAGGCAAATGTAGGGGAAGCTCAGTTGTGCACAGCAAGGTTTCACAAAAGTTGTGTGATGAATGTCTAGACGGCATTGTAATGTATGCACCGTGAGTGTGCTCACAGGGTTGTAGAGCTGTTGAAACAAAAAGTTGTGGAGCTGTTGAACAAAGGGGAACAAGTGTTTTGGAGTGTGCCTCCCCCTTTAATCGGGGGACACTTGATTTTCTGATTACAACAAAATAGTTGTAGAGCTGTTGAATTGTGAGTGGCTTAGCCAGTCATGTGATGGTCACAAGATTCAGTAAAACCCTAGTCAGTTGCCTCTAGGGGACCCACGATGAGGCATGCAGATGTGAGCCTAGTGGATGAACTGGTAATGTGTAGTGTCATTGTTAAACCTTTGTTAATAAACCAACTAGTTCTGAATATCAATGTGTTGCTATGAATGCTTAAGCAAAGAACCCATGAAGCAAATACATTACAGGCAGCTCCGACAGTGCAGCACTCCCTCAGAGGTGTCAGCCTGGATTATGAGCTCCAGTCCTGGAATGGGGACTTGCTGCTCTCCAATTTGAGGCTTTTGTTGAATGTAAAAAGCAGGTGAGCTTTTCCCTGCCGATTCTTGCTCACTCTGCATGTCAAACAGAATTCACAGCTGTTTAAAATAGCCCCGTCTTCCCTGGAAAGTGTCTCTGAAGAAACACAGTGGATCAGACTCCAGACACGGCCATTAATCTGCTGGGACTGCGACTCAGCATCCTGCTATTCAGTCCTTTGTTCTGATTTTCTTGATCATTGGATTCTTTCACCTGGTGGAAAAAGGGTTCCAAGGCCTTCGGCTCCGCAGTCTCCGCGCTGTGCTTCAGGGTTTTTATATTAAATCCAGCGGCCCAGAGCTGTTGTCCGCTCTCTTCTCTTTGTGTCTCTCTCTCTCTCTCTCTCTCTCTCTCTCCCCCGTCCCCTCAGACACTTTGTACCTCTCCACTGTGCCCCCCGCCCCCAGCCCCGCTACCATCCCTTGCACATGGGTCGGGGCAGGTTTGCTTCACCTCAGCGCCAGACTGTAGACCTGGTAAATCTCGTCGGGGAAGTTGTCCTGTCGCTCCTCCGCCAACACCTGGAGTCCTGCCAGCCGCACGATGGTGCGCAGGGCGCCCAGGTCCCGGCACACGCTGCTGTCCACATCGTCCTCGATCACCCCCTCCTGGCTCACGTTGTCCTTCACGCAGACGATTCCGTTCGGCCGAAGACCTTTCTGGCATCTCTTGAGGAACTGGGTGAGATGCTCGTCGGTCAGGTGCCCTGCAACAAGCCCAAGAGACACCGGGTGACTCCCTGAATGGAAGCTACAGGACATTGTCAGGTCTGCGGCATACCATTCACGCCCTGGCCTACAGTCATAGAATTATAAAAATTACAGCACAGGAGGAGCCATTCGGCCCATCGTGGCTGTGCCAGCCTTTGAAAGAGCTGTCCAATTCGTCTCACTTCTCCTGCTCAATTTCCCCCTTCAAGTATTTATCAAATTCCCTTTTGAAAGTTACTATTGAATCTGCTTCCACCGCCCTTTCAGGCAGCGAATGCCAGATCACAACAATTTGCTGCGTAAATAATTTCTCATCTCTCCTCTGGTTCTTTTACCAATTACCTTAAATCTGTGACCTCTGGTTACTGACCCTCCTGTCAGTGAAAACAGTTTCTCTTTACTTACTCACTTCGTAATTTTGAACACCTATTAAATCTCCCCTTAACCTTCTCTGCTCTAAGGAGAGTAATCCCAGCTTCTCCAGTCTCTCCATATAACTGAAGTCCCTCATCCTTGGTACCATTCCAGTAAATCTCTTCTGCACCCTCTCCAAGGCCTTGACATCCTTCCTACAGTGTGGTGCCCAGAATTGGACATAATATTCCAGTTGAGGCCTAACCAGTGTTTGGTTTAGCATAACCTCCTTGCTTTTGTACTCTATGCTTTATTTACAAAGCATGCTAATGGCCTGTTTTAACTGCCAGCTGGGAGATCACAAGAGGTCCCTTGTTAGCAAGTAATCTAGGTAACTGTGCTCTGCCTATAGGTCCGTTGATAATTTCACTCCCCATTGTGTTACGGAGCCGTACACATCAATATCGTCTCGGGTTTGAGCTCAGTCAGCTGGCACAGCCTGGGGGGAGCAATCAGGGCATGTAGCTGTTCTCAGGATCACCGGGCTTGGGGATGGGGGAATGACAAGTCGCGTCCCTGCTTCTTCTCGACACCCAGTCATCTCCGCAGGAGACTGTGCACATGTGGGCACTGGGCGAGCACAGGATGAGGTTCGTTAGGCTATGATACCGCCCAATAAACAGCCAATGCTCACTGTCCAGGATCCTGCTCGGGCTGAGGTCTGCTGGAATATTAGAACGGTTCAGCAACCGGTACCGGGAGGCTACTGGTGTCCCAGCACAGTTCAGCACCCGTTACTGGGGGGCTGCTGGAATATTAGCATGGTTCAGCACCCGGTACTAGGGGTCTGCTGGTGTCCCAGCATGGTTCAGCATCCGGTACTGGGGGGCTGCTGGAATATTAGCACGGTTCAGTACCCAGTACTGGGGAGTTACTGGTGTCCCAGCATGGTTCAGCACCCAGTACTGGGGGACTGCTGGTGTCCCAGCACGGTTCAGCACCCGAGGACAGGAGAGAATTTCAGGGGGTAGAACCCCCCCCCCCGCGATGGCTTGCTGTTTAAATACCCTCTGAGCAGCTTCTTAGTTCTTAGATCTCTAAGGTACCACCACTGACTGATTCCCTGCAGGGAATGGAGGTGCCACAGCAACACAGGGTGGAGGAGGGTGGGAGCAACCCTTGGTGCAGTGACAGCAGAGGCTCATGGACTAGCTGGTATTCCCTGACTACTGGACAAGCAGTAGATCATTGAATTTACAGAGCATAATTATTATTTCTACTGGGTAAATGCACATAGCCCAGTGCAACTCAACTCTGAGTCTGTGCTCAGCACAGAGCCCATCATGCTTTGAATTCCAGTCTATGCTGCTCTCAGCTGGGATGAGGGTGCGGGAGTGGGAGTTAGAATCGGCCCCTGGACTGGGGCCGGGGAGGGTGGGGGGTGGGGGTGTGGGGGTGAGGGTGAGAGGAGAAGGGAAATCAGCTGGTGTCCCCAATCCTGATCTCTGGCGACCCGCTGCTCTACTGATGTGTGGAGCATAAATGCTGGCATGGACCAGTTGGGCCGAATGGCCAGTCTTTGATGCTGTGCATATAATTCTGATTGCCCGAGTGGATACTGCCTGAGAATAAGACTGGGCTTGTCTGTGATGCCTTCAAAAGTCAACTAACTTGTCAATACAGTCCCCGTCATCAATAACGGGCGTGATTTGGCTGTTATATGCATTGGCTGGTATAACGGGGTCGCGCTGTGACAGTACTCTGCTGTACACCGTAGATCACTATTAAAGATCGTCACCTTTGCTGTTGCAGTCTTGCTTGCTGCAAACTGTAACCCCACACCACTTCTAGGGGGATTAAAAAGGCTAAAGCCAAGGTAATTGGTTCTTAAAGTGGTGCTATTTTCTTACGAGTGTTCTTGCTTCAGTTCACCTTAAACGGGGCATTTAAGAGATTACGACCGGCAACTTTGAAATTGTCGTTTATGGAAACTGCTAATGGTTTTCGATGTTCGGCCAATATAAGCGACTGCCCGGTTTAAAGGTGGATGTTTAAAGTGGCGGGAACTGTACTGCGTTAGGATCACACAATAAACAAACACTCAGTGGAGTGAAGGAAGCAGTGCCTGTGGAATGTAAATCAGCGACAGCCAGTGCCTCAAGGGGTCGGAGAAAAGTGCCAGAATTTCTACACATTACATTGACATCTGTGCACACTGTCCATTCCTTTGCCCAAGTTCAGAATGGAAACTGTCACATGGTCACACCTCAGTGTTGCAGCCACCAGCTCCTCAATCTGTCCTGCAGAATTTCTCCTGCTGCAGCCAACTCGCTTTCTCAGCTTCCCAAACTGCCAGAATGTTTTGAACACAAGAACTAGGAGCAGCAGTAGGCCATACGGCCCCTCGAGCCTGCTCCACGATTCAAAATATCATGGCTGATCTGATCTTGGCCTCAACGACCCTCAGAAGAAATTCCATCTCATCTCCATTTTAAATGGGCAACCCCTTATTCTGAAACTATGCCCCCTAGTTCTAGATTCTCCCACAAGGAGAAATATTCTCTCTGCATCTACCCTGTCAAGCCCCCTCAGAATCACCTCTCATTTGCCATTTCAATATAAATATCAGATTGCATGAAAATAAGGACAGAATGTATGATTTTAAAATGAGAGGCCAGTGTGTGCCCCAGCAGTTATCCCCTGCCCTCTAACCCCATTCCACCCCCAGCACCACAGGAGATGGACGATTGCATGTGTTTCACCGGGCGACTCACCGATCACCCACTGGATCCAGATGACGTCGTATCGCTGGGGCTGCGGGGTGAAGTCCTGTAGGCCGCAGCAGTAATAGTTGTCCACGCGATCAGCCTCCTCCCCCAGGTGGGCCTTGGCCTTGGCCAGGAAGCCCTCCGTCACGTCCACCATGTCGACGGCTTTGAACAGGGGCAGCAGCAGTCGCTTGGTGATCCGGCCGATCCCGGCCCCGCAGTCCAGAGCGCAGCCAGTGCCCGCTTTCCCCGCGCCTTCCTGTCAACAAACAGAAGGCGGCATGAGAGGGCGGCAGCATTGCAGGACATCGCAGTCACGCTCCAATGCTACGGCAGGAGAAGGGGTGAGACTCTACAGGGGGAGGGCTCTGCCAATTACCGGGGGAAGGCTCTGCCAATTACCGGGGGAGGGCTCTGCCAATTACCGGGGGAGGGCTCTGCCAATTACCGGGGGATATTGCCTGGACTGAAGAATTTTAACTATGAGGAAAGATTGGATAGGCTGGGTTTGTTTTCTTTGGAACAGAGGAGGCTGAGGGGAGACTTTATTGAGGTATATAAAATTATGTGGGGCCTAGATAGAGTGGATAGGAAGGACCTATTTCCCTTAGCAGAGGGGTCATAGATTTAATGTAATTGGCAGAAGGATTAGAGGAGATTTGAGGGGAATTTTTTCACCCAGAGTGTGATGTGGGTCTGGAACTCACTGCCTGAAAGGGTGGTAGAGGCAGAAACCCTCACCACATTTAAAAGGTACTTGGATGTGCACTTGAAATGTCACAGTCTATAGGGCTACAGACCAAGAGCTGGAAAGTGGGATTAGGCTAGATAGCTCTGTCGGCCAATGCGGACACGATGGGCCGAATGGCCTCCTTCCGTGCTGTAAATTTCTGTGATTCTATGATTATCGGGGAAGTACCAAGCAGAGTCCAGTCACCTCTCGACAAGAGGAGGCAGTGGCCCTGAACAGTGCGATAACCCCACCTACAGCTGCATTAATAAAACTTCACCAGGTTCCCACTCTTAAATACGTCAATGGAATAGGGGAAAGAAAATAAAAGATTGTTCTATTAGGCTGGTTCATGGAAGATTTGACATTTGTGATCATGCAAGTTAATTTTAGCGTAAACTTGAAGAGTAAGCTAACCAGTTCAATTGCAAGCGCAATTTCTCCAATTGCGCCCAAAGCAATAACTCAACCTAATTATGTTTGTCTGCCCACAGTCACATGTCCGACCACTCTATTACCCCGAAGGGCAAATTAAACGCACCAACCCGCCAGTGAATCATTCTGCTGGAACTCCACATGCTAAGCTTGTTTGGGGTCGTGAAAGCCCAAACGACTTGGAAGAAGGGACAGAGTGTAACATAGCCAAGTTTGCTGACGATACAAAGATGGGAGGAAAAGCAATGTGTGAGGACACAAAAAATCTGCAAAAGCACATAGACAGACTAAGTGAGTGGGCAAAAATTTGGCAGATGGAGTATAATGTTGGAAAGTGTGAGTCATGCACATTGGCAGAAAAAAAATCAAAGAGCAAGTTGGAGAAAGATTGCAAAGTGCTGCAGTACAGCGGGACCTGGGGGTACTTGTGCATGAAACACAAAAGGATAGTATGCAGGTACAGCAAGTGATCAGGAAGGCCAATGGAATCTTGACCTTTATTGCAAAGGGGATGGAATACAAAAGCAGGGAAGTCTTGCTACAGCTATACAGGGTATTGGTGAGGCCACACCTGGAATACTGCGTGCAGTTTTGGTTTCCATATTTACGAAAGGATATACTTGCTTTGGAGGCAGTTCAGAGAAGGTTCACAAGGTTGATTCTGGAGATGAGGGGGGTTGACTTATGAGGAAAGGTTGAGTAGGTTGGACCTCTACTCATTGGAATTCAGAAGAATGAGGTGTGATCTTATCGAAATGTATAAGATTGTGAGGGGGCTCGACAAGGTGGATGCAGAGAGGATGTTTCCACTGATGGAGGAGACTAGAACTAGAGGGCATAATCTTAGAATAAGGGGCCACCCATTTAAAACTGAGATGAGGAGACATTTCTTCTCTGAGGGTTGTGGATCTGTGGAATTCGCTGTCTCAGAGAGCTGTGGAAGCTGGGACATTGAATAAATTTAAGACAGAAATAGACAGTTTCTTAAACGATAAGGGAATAAGAGGTTATGGGGTGCGGGCAGGGAAGTGGACCCGAGTCCATGATCAGATCAGCCATGATCGTATTAAATGGCGGTGCAGGCTCGAAGGGCCACATGGCCTACTCTTGCTCCTATTTCTTATGTTCTCATGTGGCTTTGTGTACGTGTGGGGGGACGGGGGACGGGGGGGGGGGGAGGGAGGAATAAACGTTCAAACTATCGAGAAATGAGAATGCAGATAATCCAAGATTACACAGAATATACAATGCAGAAACAGGCCATCCAACCCAGTCCATGCCAGCGTTTATGCTCCACTCGAGCCTCCTCCTGTCTTTCCTCATCTAAATCGATCAGCATAACCCTCTATTCCCTGCTCCCTTATATACTTGTCCAGCATCCCGTTAAATGTATCTATACTATTCGCCTCAACCCCTCCCTGTGGTAGCAAGTTCTACATTCTCACCACTCTTTGGGTAATGAAGTTTCTTCTGAATTCCCGATTGGATTTCTTGGTGACTATTTTATATTGATGTCCTCTCGATATGCTCTTCCCCATAAGTGGAAACATTCTCTCTGTATCCAGTCTATCAAAACCGTTCATAATTTTAAAGATCTTTATTAGGTCATCCCTCAGCCTTATTTTTTCCAAGAGAAAAAAGACCCAGCCTATTCGTCCTTTCCTGATATGTTTATAAAGCCTTTGCCACCTCCCTATTTACCCTTTCTGCTAGGACACGGGTCCTATCCCGGCTCAGGTGGAGCCTGTCCCATCGGTACAGCTCTTTCCTACAGAACTGGTGCCTGTGTCCCATGAGAAGGACGCCCTCTTTCCTACACGCCCTTTAGAGACTCACCCCAATGAACCTCTGCAGAAAATTCTTGGAGGAGTTGATGTCGATGCTGGAGATGTGCCCGTATCCCCCCAACATACCATCCACTGTTGGAGGGATAGTCTTCCAGTATTTCTTGGCTTTGGAGTAGAACCCATCCTCATCGCCAATCACCTCCGTCGTCATGGTGCACAGTCCCAGCCCAATCAGAGGAATGAGGTAGAACGAGAGGTTGACTAGAGGGGAAGGGAGGAAAAACGAGAAATAAATCCCACACGTACAAGATGTAGCAACAGAGATTTACAGGACAGGATTATTCCACAGGAAACCTCGGCCAATGGCCCAGAGCGCAGCACATCAAGGAGGAAGAGCAGCGGAGGAGAGATATTCAACAATTACATCGAATCTACAGTACTGAAACAGGCCATTCAGCCCAACAGGTCTATGCCGGTGTTTATGTTCTCCACGAGCCTCTGCTCCCCCACACCCCCGCCCCACTTCATCTCACCCCATCCATCAGCATATCTCTAACCCCATCATATCGAACCAGAACATTACAGCCTGAAGATTGTTGAAGGAAGGGAAGTTTCAGTTTAGACACTGGGAAGAAATGGATTGAGCAGTGAGCAAGGTTCAGGAATGAGTTGTTCCAGTCACGAGTTGTTCCAGTCACGGACTCTGAACGATTAAGGCGAGCAGATTCTCAATCTGTGAAACTGGGAAAATTGGAACCCGCTCACTCCACAGGCTCAAAATTAAAAGCACCTCGAGGTCATCAGTCAGTGTAACGGTAAATGTGGCCCAGGATGGTCAGCAGCCCAGCGAGACCAGATCTCAATGATGTCACCGCCACTACTGCCCTCAGTATAATACAGTGACTGACCTGTACCCACCAGTACTGCCCGCAGTGATAATGACAGACCTATACCCACCAGTACTGGCCGCAGTGTTATACAATGACAGATCTGTACCCACCAGTACTGCACCCAATGTTATACAGTCACAGACTGTACCCACCAGTACTGCTCGCACTGTTAGTGACAGACCTGTACCCATCAGTACTGGCCGCAGTGTTATACAATGACAGACCTGTACCCACCAGTACTGCTCGCAGTGTTAGTGACAGACCTGTACCCAATGTTAGACAGTCACAGACTGTACCCACCAGTACTGTACCCCAGTGTTATACAGCAACAGATCTGTACCCAGCAGTACTGTACGCCAGTATTAGTGACAGACCTGTACCCATTATACAGTGACAGTCCTGTACCCAGCAGTACTGTACCCCAGTGTTAGTAACAGACCTGTACCCACCAGTACTGTACCCCAGTGTTAGTAACAGACCTGTACCCACCAGTACTGGCCGCAGTGTTATACAGCGACAGACCTGTACCCACCAGTACTGCCCGCAGTGTTATATAGCGACAGACCTGTACCCACCAGTACTGTACCCCAATGTTAGTGACAGACCTGTACCCACCAGTACTGCCCGCAGTGTTATATAGCGACAGACCTGTACTCACCAGTACTGTACCCCAATGTTAGTGACAGACCTGTACCCACCAGTACTGGCCGCAGTGTTATACGACAGACCTGTACCCACCAGTACTGGCCGCAGTGTTATACGACAGACCTGTACTCACCAGTACTGTAGGCTAGTGTTATACAGTTCCAGACCTGTACCCACCAGTACTGTACCCCAGTGTTATAGTCGCAGACCTGTACCCACCAATACTGCCCGCAGTGATATACAGCGACAGACCTGTATCCACCAGTACTGTACCCCAGTGTTAGTGACAGACCTGTACCCACCAGTGCTGTACCCCAGTGTTATACAGTGACAGACCTGTACCCACCAGTACTGTACCCCAGTGTTAGTGACAGACCTGTACCCACCAGTACTGTACCCCAGTGTTAGTGACAGATCTGTACCCACCAGTACTGTACGCCAGTGTTATACAGTGACAGACCTGTACCCACCAGTACTGTACCCCAGTGTTAGTCAGACTTGTATCCACCGATACTGTACCCCAGTGTTATACAGTGACAGACCTGTACCCACCAGTACTGTACCCCAGTGTTATACAGTGACAGACCTGTACCCACCAGTACTGTACCCCAGTGTTAGTGACAGACCTGTACCCACCATTACTGATAGAGAATTCAAACAGGCTGCATTCAGACAGGCTGTGAGAATTCACAGACCCCAAGTCAGAGCTGTTACGTAAGTGGGAGCATGTTGCATTAAGTCATCAATCAACTTGACATTTTAGGACCTTTGGTAGCGAGCCAATTAAAGGTTAACAGTATATCAATTGAGCCAATAAGGTCAAAGAAGGCGCGTTCTTTTCTGTAAACTGAGTCAGGTATAAGAACAGCCATTTTGGCCATATGGTCTCAGAAGGACAAAGGCCTGGCTTAAAGCCAGAAGCTTGTTGCTGCTGCCACGATAAAATTACATTAAAACTATAACCGGAGTTCGCATTTCATTGAAAATTAAGAGATCTAACAATTTTGGCGTCACGAACAGGATCGCTGAGGGAAGAAACTGAATTTTGGACATCGGACCTACATACTGAGGTAAGGACTCCTCTTTATAAAAGTCCTCGGTCAAAAGTCTAAATTTGCCTCTCCTTCTACGCGATTCCGAAAGCCTCCGGTTTGCGAACCCTCCGGTTGGTAGTCGGCTCGAGGTCCCATTGACATCTAACTTCGACGGTGTGTTAGTTAATTAATCACCGACCCACTGATCGGCTGGAAAGCCTACGACTCGAGACCCCAGTAAAGAAATAAGTATTATGGCAGCAGGAGATAAGAGCAAAGAATTACCTACAACTGTTAAAGGTGGGCAGGCACCACCTGAGGTTTCGATAGATGAAATCCTCCAACAGTTGAAAGAATACATAGAGCAACAATTCGACGTATCTAAAACCTGTATTAAGATCGAACAAAAGTACGGAACCTCCAAGGACAATGGTCCTTGGACGAGATCAAAAGGGTCTGGGGGAAAAACGACCCATGTGAAAAATAAAGAGCGAACTAGATGGTCTCTAGCCGTTATGGGACACATCCGAAAGCGGAATGAAATTATAATGCACTCCCAACATGATAGAGAACTGACCAGTACAAAGGACCAATTGCAAGCTGCCTGTGCACAGCTCCGACAGAAAAGACTTGAACTTGAAAAGTCGGAAGCGGAAGTTAAAGATCTTAAAGGTGAAATTAAAGAATGGAAAAAATCATTAGGTCAAGAGACAGTAATAGGAAAAGGAAAATGTATCAGTCAATTCCCAGGGTACCCATGTTTGGATAAATTAAAAGCGCAAACCCGAAGACACGACCAAGGAATAGATACGGATTCTGAATCCTCCGACGCTACAGGATCGGAGGATGAAGAATTAGGGGTGCGCTTTGCCCCGTTTAAAAAAAGACGAGTTGCAGTCAAATCAGAAGAGACTGCGGATGAGGGCGGAACCAAAATCACGAAGAAAAGGGTGTATGCAAAATATTTATTTCATGATGCGGCAGACCCAGAGAAAATTGATAAATGGTCCAAGGACTTGCCCAATCCAAAGAAAGGGGGAGTGAAAATGTGGGACCAATTGGACCGCTTAAGAAATATATATCAACTTCATTAGGATGGAGAATGAAACAGTTAATTCAGAGACCATGGTCCAGAACTTAAAGAAGGGTAACTTTGAAGGTATGAGGCATGAATTGGCTAAGATAGATTGGCTAATGATACTTAAGGGGTTGACTGTGGATGGGCAATGGCAGACATTTAGAGACCGCATGGATGAATTACAACAATTGTACATTCCTGTCTGGCGTAAAAATAAAAAAGGGAAGGTGGCTCAACCATGGCTATTTAGGGAAATCAGGGATAGTATTAAAGCCAAGGAAATGGCATACAAATTGGCCAGAAATAGCAGCGAACCTGGGGACTGGGAGAAATTTAGAACTCAGCAGAGGAGGACAAAGGGTTTGATTAGGGCAGGGAAAATGGAGTACGAGAAGAAGCTCGCAGGGAACATTAAGGCGGATTGCAAAAGTTTCTATAGGTATGTAAAGAGAAAAAGGTTAGTAAAGACAAACGTAGGTCCCCTGCAGTCAGAATCAGGGGAAGTCATAACGGGGAACAAAGAAATGGCAGACCAATTGAACAAGTACTTTGGTTCAGTATTCACTAAGGAGGACACAAACAACCTTCCGGATATAAAAGTGGTCAGAGGGTCTATTAAGGAGGAGGAACTGAGGGAAATCTTTATTAGTCGGGAAATTGTGTTGGGGAAATTGATGGGATTGAAGGCCGATAAATCCCCAGGGCCTGATGGACTGCATCCCAGAGTACTTAAGAAGGTGGCCTTGGAAATAGCGGATGCATTGACAGTCATTTTCCAACATTCCATTGACTCTGGATCAGTTCCTATCGAGTGGAGGGTAGCCAATGTAACCCCACTTTTTAAAAAAGGAGGGAGAGAGAAAGCAGGGAATTATAGACCGGTCAGCCTGACCTCAGTAGTGGGTAAAATGATGGAATCAATTATTAAGGATGTCATAGCAGCGCATTTGGAAAATGGTGACATGACAGGTCCAAGTCAGCATGGATTTGTGAAAGGGAGATCATGCTTGACAAATCTTCTGGAATTTTTTGAGGATGTTTCCAATAAAGTGGACAAAGGAGTACCAGTTGATGTGGTATATTTGGACTTTCAGAAGGCTTTCGACAAGGTCCCACACAGGAGATTAATGTGCAAAGTTAAAGCACATGGGATTGGGGGT
Source organism: Pristiophorus japonicus (assembly GCF_044704955.1). NCBI lineage: Eukaryota > Metazoa > Chordata > Chondrichthyes > Pristiophoridae > Pristiophorus > Pristiophorus japonicus. The sequence continues at coordinate 3,616,000 of NC_091996.1, forward strand.
AGTGTGCTGATGTGGATTGAGAACTGGTTGTCAGACAGGAAGCAAAGAGTAGGAGTAAATGGGTACTTTTCGGAATGGCAGGCAGTGACTAGTGGGGTACCGCAGGGTTCTGTGCTGGGGCCCCAGCTGTTTACATTGTACATTAATGATTTAGACGAGGGGATTAAATGTAGTATCTCCAAATTTGCGGATGACACTAAGTTGGGTGGCAGTGTGAGCTGCGAGGAGGATGCTATGAGGCTACAGAGTGACTTGGATAGGTTAGGTGAGTGGGCAAATGCGTGGCAGATGAAGTATAATGTGGATAAATGTGAGGTTATCCACTTTGGTGGTAAAAACAGAGAGACAGACTATTATCTGAATGGTGACAGATTAGGAAAAGGGAAGGTGCAACGAGACCTGGGTGTCATGGTACATCAGTCATTGAAGGTTGGCATGCAGGTACAGCAGGCGGTTAAGAAAGCAAATGGCATGTTGGCCTTCATAGCGAGGGGATTTGAGTACAGGGGCAGGGAGGTGTTGCTACAGTTGTACAGGGCCTTGGTGAGGCCACACCTGGAGTATTGTGTACAGTTTTGGTCTCCTAACTTGAGGAAGGACATTCTTGCTATTGAGAGAGTGCAGCGAAGATTCACCAGACTGATTCCCGGGATGGTGGGACTGACCTATCAAGAAAGACTGGATCAACTGGGCTTGTATTCACTGGAGTTCAGAAGAGTGAGAGGGGACCTCATAGAAACGTTTAAAATTCTGACGGGTTTGGACAGGTTGGATGCAGGAAGAATGTTCCCAATGTTGGGGAAGTCCAGAACCAGGGGTCACAGTCTAAGGATAAGGGGTAAGCCATTTAGGACCGAGATAAGGAGAAACTTCTTCACCCAGAGAGTGGTGAACCTGTGGAATTCTCTGCCACAGGAAGTAGTTGAGGCCAATTCACTAAATATATTCAAAAGGGAGTTAGATGAAGTCCTTACTACTCGGGGGATCAAGGGGTATGGCGTGAAAGCAGGAAGGGGGTACTGAAGTTTCATGTTCAGCCATGAACTCATTGAATGGCGGTGCAGGCTAGAAGGGCTGAATGGCCTGCTCCTGCACCTATTTTCTATGTTTCTATCCCTGGGACGGAGTGCAAATTTTGACCATAATGGTGCCAAAAACACAGGGAAGAAAATTGCACGACAAGGTAGAAGAAGCTTTGGGGCAGGATGAGCAAGAATTAAACGCAGGATGGAAGGCAATTAAACACTGGCTGCAAGCCTTCAGTCCAGCTAAGACAGATTGGGGAAAAATTGCAGCCTGCCAACAGAAAAGGTCCTGGAGTATGACGAGCGGTTTAGATGCACGTGGCTAGAACATTCGGGTATGAATAATACGGATGAGGAAATGGATGAACAAGTGTTTGGACCCCTGAAAGCAGCTTTCATGACAGGTCTAAAGCCAGAACTGTCCAAAATGCTTCAGGTAGTGTTACCGGACTGGGAAGGTAGAGGAACTACCCTTGCAGCATTGGTGGATCGATGTAACCAATTAGATCGGGATATGGGAGCTAAAGTCCGAGCCCTGCAGGCTGTGGGATGGAAATCCCAGGATTCCGATAAACAGTTATTTGGAAAATTACCCGGAAAATGTCATTATTGTGGGAAAGAAGGTCATTGGGCCAAGACATGCAGGGCAAAACAGCAAGGTCGTGGCTGGGGAAGAGGACGCAGCCAGGGATACAATTCAGCCAACAAACCAGGCTTGTCACAAGATAACGACCTCATAGAAGCATTTAAGCAACTGACAATACAACAACAGAAGGAGTTACTTGGGATAGCAAAAAACGATTGGAGCCCACCCTGGCCCCCCTCCTCGCACTAATACAACAAAGGGGAGATGGGCTATATATAACTGTGAGGGTGGGCGATAAGGATGTGAACTGTCTTTTAGACACAGGGGCGGAATTAACATGCTTACCCCTACAATATGGAGACTTTTTGCCGTTGGATGGTAGGGCACGTACAGCCAATGGAGTTGGGGGCCATAAAATGGAAATTAAAAGGACAACTTATAGGGCTGGGTCCACATGAATTAACCACGCTGGTCTGGATAGGCCCAGTAGGTCGACCCTTTTTGGGATTGGACGTTCTAATCAAAGTAGATTCATCGTTGCATTTTGAGGATGGTCGGGTGACATAGTCAATTAGAACTTTGAAGAAAGAAGAATTGAAGGAACACCCGATATGGGCTAAAGATAAGAACGATTGTGGCCTACTCCAGATGGAGCCTGCGTCATTTACCGGGACCAAGCCTCCATGCACTAAACAGTATCCCATCAGTCCAACTGCCATCGCGGGAATCTTACCGGTTATTCAGCAATTGGAGAAACAAGGGGTGCTTATTAAAACGCATAGCTCCTCCAATAGCCCCGTGTGGCCGGTACAGAAATCTAATGAGACTTGCCGTTTGACTGTCGATTATAGGAAAGCTAACCAGTGTATTGATCAAAAAGCTCCTTTGGTCGCAGATCCCTCCACCATTTTTAATGCCCTCAAACCGGAACATAAATATTTCTCGGTTATAGATTTGGCCAATGGATTTTGGTCGGTGCCTCTGGCACCGGAGGTTCGACAGTGGTTTGTTTGCTTTCACGGTCCAAGGACAACAGTATACTTGGACCCGGTTACCGCAGGGTTTCCACAACAGCCCTACGGTATTCCACATGGCTTTACAAAGCCATTTGCGAGAATTATCTCCCCTGTCATCCACAGTCATCCAATATGTAGACGATATCCTGCTAGCTTCAAACACGGAAGAACAGCATGAACAAGATTTACGAGCTTTTCTGGACCACCTTTGGCTGAAAGGACATAAAGCCAGCATCGACAAAGCACAAATATCCCAAGAAGAGGTTGTATACCTGGGACAAAAGATTTCACAAGGAAAGAGAGAACTTACCCAGGATAGAACTGCAGCCATTTGGGCTGCTAAAAAACCCACCACTATTCAGGAACTAAGGTCTTTTTTGGGATTGTGTAACTTTAACAGAAATTGGATTGACTTCTTCACACAGCTTGCTCAGCCATTGAATGATATTTTAAAGGGGAAACGTGCCTCTAAAGAAGCCAAAACCATCACTAAGGAACAGCAAGAGGCCTTCCTGAGTTTGAAAACGGCTTTGTGTTCGGCACCGGCTCTGGGAATCCCCGACACTGGTAAGCCATTTACTCTGTTTGACAATGAGAAAGAAGGATATATGACAGCTATACTGACACAAGAACATGCGGATCGGCAAAGACCTATTGGCTATTATTCGGCAAAACTGGATGCGGTAGCCCTCGGATGGGGAAGTTGCCTAAGGGTCATGGAAGCTACATGTCGAGCGGTAATGATCACTGCGGGTCTAGTCCTCGACCAAAAGCTGATCGTCAAGTGCCCCCACACCGTACATGCTTTGCTGTCTATGAATAGAATGTCTCAGGTGACAGCAGCTAGATGGACCCGCTGGACAGCAGTTTTGGAAGCTCCTAATCTCCATATCGTCCGGGCCAGCCCGGTTAATCCCGCAACTATGCTCCCGATGTCAGAATCGAGGGAGCAAGAGGGGGGAGAATGTGAAGAGCATGACTGCGTGGAGATTTTAAAAGAAACAGAAGCAGCCTTAGCAGCAGAGGAGCCTCTACACAACCCAGACCTCATCCTGTTTACAGATGGTTCCTCCTTTGTTGACAATGGTACCAGAAAAGCATGATGGGCAATTACAACCTTATATGGGGTAGTGGCAAAAGAATGTTTACCCTCAGGAACATCAGCACAACAGGCCGAGTTACGGGCTCTGTCAGAAGCATGTCGAATAGCAGAAGGACAGACAGCTAATGTCTACACAGATTCGCGTCATGCTTTTGGAGTCGCTCATGACTTTGGTCTGTTATGGCGGAAAAGAGGATTCCTCACTGCTGCTGGTACATCTATCCGAAATGGAAAAGAAGTCCGAGACTTACTGGAGGCCATACAATTACCTCAGGAAGTGTCCACCCTGAAGTGTAAGGACCATACCAAGGAAAATACCACAGAAGCACAGGGAAATGCCCTAGCCGACCAGGCAGCTAAAGATGCCGCCTCACAGGGCGTTCCTCCAGAAGAACCAACACAGATGTGCAGATTGAAAGCACTCAGGACTCTGACACGAGACCTTCAAACAATGCAAGGCGAGTGCTCCCGAGAGGAAAAATGGACATGGATTGAGGCAGGAATTAAGCTATGTGAAGATGGTGTCTGGAGACAAAGAGTTACCGACAAGCCAGTCGCGCCACAAGCGCTTATGCCTTTTTTAGCCCAACAGATCCACTCGTGGGGACACTTGGCCTCACAACAGATGACGGCACGGTTCCAGAAAAGCTGGTGGGGTCGGGGATTTAAAAAACATGGCCAGCTGGCAGCAGACCGCTGTGTGATCTGCCAGAAAAATAATTCTGGACCCATCATGGCAATGCCCCAACTGAGGCCCCCTGCCCCTGTCGGACCATTCCAGCATCTGCAGGTTGATTATATATCTCTTCCTTCATGCCAAGGATACACTAACATTCTTGTCATGGTCGACAGATTCTCTAGATGGGTAGAAGCTGTCCCAACTAAAAGAGCCACAGCCAATCACACTGCAAAGGTCTTGTGTAAGGATTACATTCCTCGATGGGGAGTCCCGAGTAGCATTGACTCAGATCAGGGAACACACTTCACAGGTGCTGTCTGCCAAGAAGTCTGTAGGTTACTGAACATTATGTGGGATTTACACTGTCCTCATCATCCACAATCATCAGGACAAGTAGAGCGAATGAATCGAACTCTGAAACAACGGCTTGCCAAATATCACCAAGAAGGAACACCATGGCCCCAGGCACTACCTATGTAGCATTAGGGCAACCCCGAACAGAACTACAGGTCTAAGCCCATTTGAAATTATAACAGGAAGACCCATGTCGCTGCCAGGAACTATCGATTTACGGTAAGCTGATGTTCACTTAATGAGTGACACTTGGTTATCATACTGTCAGAACTTAACCAATGCTATTAGTTCTGTTTCCCGACAGGTATCGGCAGCTTGGGGTAATCCACCCGAAGGAGGACACGACATCATCCCGGGAGTCTGGGTGTATGTGAAAAAGTTGCATAAAGAACTTTTGGGTGCCAAGTGGGAGGGACCTTATCAAGTGTTATTGACCACCCAGGCAGCTGTTAAAAGTCCAAGGAAAGAAAGCCTGGATCCACGCTTCACACATTAAACGAGCACCCGTAACTGAAGCTGAAATCTGATAAGGACAATTACTTTTTGCCAAAATGTATAAATTTACTGTATTACTGATTGTAGGTATTCTAGGCATAGGCCTACTTCTTACTAGACGACCCTCTGCACCAAAGGGAAATAGTAGAGTAGCAAGGGAATTACATGTAAATACCTTTTTATATATGTCATACATTTATGCCAAACAAGGTAACATTTCTAGTTGTTGGGTGTGTACGCATATTCCTATTCACTCAAAGGGAGGGATTCCCTTGAGGCCAGTTCCCTTGAATATCTCGGAAATGGCTAAGTGGATAATTAATCAAAACAAAACAGGCAATGCGTTTCAGGATACGGAAAATTGGGCACGTAAATGGAAGTCAGCAGGTTACAATCTGACTACCTTTGAAGGGGGATACCAACCGTGGTACAATAATTCCAAACGGCCCCCATTTTTTGTTATCACTGATACAACAGGAATAGGAAGACCGGGGGAAATCGGTCTGTCTGATTAGAAACATCAAAGGAGGCCAAAATATGGGGTATAGTAACTGCTCCCGGAATTATAATATAATCAAGCCACGGAACAGTCCAAACTGGGCCGATGTGGGAATTCTTAACGTAACAGGGATTCTGAATAAAATAGATGGAAAATCCTGGACAGGCCGAGTGTTGCTGACAAAGAAACAGCTAACATTCATTGCCTATAATGGCACACATTGGGTGTGTGGCCACAAGGCCTACCCTTGGTTGCCACAGAATTGGACGGGATCCTGTTGTTTAGCCTATATTGTGCCATATATGTATCATAGATTTTTAACCAATAAGGGAATTAAGAGTTACGGGAGATGGCGGGTAAGTGGAGCTGAGTCCACGGCCAGATCAGCCATGATCTTATTGAATGGCGGAGCAGGCTCGAAGGGCTAGATGGCCTACTCCTGTTCCTAATTCTTATGTTCTTATATAAAGTCACTGTCGGAACATTTACACCGTCCTAAGAGAGCTATCACAGAAACAGAGAGGTTCTTTGCCATTCTGATCCCCAGGTATGGGACCGCCAGACTGGCAAGGGAATCCATTAACATGGCATCCGTTGTGGAACAGGTAACCAATGATACCTCAGAGGCCCTAGTTAAAATCAATGCAGAAATGGTAGCAATCCGCACAGTAGCCCTACAGAATAGACTGACCCTTGACTACATCCTGGCTGAAAAGGGAGGTACGTGCGCTCTACTCGGAACTGAGTGTTGCACGTATATTTCAGATAGCACCGAAGAAATTATCCACTTAGCGGAGCATATCCAAAAGGAGGTAGAAAAACTTAAGCAACCCCATCATTCACTTTGTGGAGCAGAGCCACTGAATGGCTAGGTTCAATAGGAACTTCATTGGTGGAAGGTTTAATTCTAGTCGTTGTAATTATTTTACTTTTATATTGTTTGTATATGTTGATTAAATGTTGTTGCGACCAGGTGGCTGCAGCTGCTGTCCCTAAGGTGAGACACCTAGCAGGTCCCAGCAGACCGTTTGTACGTGGCAGAGGTATGTTATGCTTAAGGGAAGGTTGTTTACTGGTTGAATTAAGATATTGATTTGGATTAAATTGGAAAAATGGTTAATTAACCTACTAAAACCAGACTTCCATTGTGGCCACGATGGAACTCGGGTTGGTGTAAATTTGTGTGGAAGCTACTAGTCCGGACATGTGGCAAAACACATCAACAAATTTTAGAAGGAAACTCTATTAACATGTATGAAATTATTTTGTAGAATGTTTAACCAGTGATAGCTGATGTTTTATGATTCAGTTTGTGACAGAATCAAAGGGGGGATTGATAGAGAATTCAAACAGGCTGCATTCAGACAGGCTGTGAGAATTCACAGTCCCCAAGTCAGAGCTGTTACGTAAGTGGGAGCATGTTGCATTAAGTCATCAATCAACTTGACATTTTAGGATCTTTGGTAGCGAGCCAATTAAAGGTTAACAGTATATCAATTGAGCCAATAAGGTCAAAGAAGGCGCGTTCTTTTCTGTAAACTGAGTCAGATATAAGAACAGCCATTTTGGCCATGTGGTCTCAGAAGGACAAAGGCCTGGCTTAAAGCCAGAAGCTTGTTGCTGATGCCAGAATAAAATTACATTAAAACTACAACAGGAGTTCGCATTTCATTGAAAATTAAGAGAACAATTACTGTACCCCAGTGTTATAGTGACAGACCTGTCCCACCAGTACTGTACCCCAGTGTTAGTGACAGACCTGTACCCACCAGTACTGTACCCCAGTGTTAGTGACAGACCTGTACCCACCAGTACTGTACCCCAGTGTTATACAATGACAGACCTGTACCCAGCAGTACTGTACCCCAGTGTTAGTCAGACCTGTACCCACCAGTACTGTACCATAGTGTTATACAGTGACAGACCTGTACCCACTAGTATTGTACCCCAGTGTTAGTCAGACCTGTACCTCAGTGTTAGTGACAGACCTGTACCCACCAGTACTGTACCCCAGTGTTATACAGTGACAGACCTGAACCCACCAGTACTGTACCCCAGTGGCATAGTGACAGACCTGTACCCACCAATACTGTACCCATGTTATATTGCAACAGACCTGTACCCACCAGTACTGTACCCCAGTGTTATAGAGAGACAGCCCTGTACCTACCAGTACTGTACCCATGTTATATTGCGACAGACCAGCACCCACCAGTACTGTACCTCAGTATTATACAGTGACAGACCTGTACCCACCAGTACTGTACCCCAGTTATACAGTGACAGACCTGAACCCACCAGTACTGTACCCCAGTGTTATACAGTGACAGACCTGTACCCACCAGTACTGTACCCCAGTTATACAGTGACAGACCTGAACCCACCAGTACTGTACCCCAGTGTTATACAATGACAGACCTGTACCCACCAGTACTGTACCCCAGTGTTATACAGTGACAGACCTGTACCCAGCAGTACTGTACCCCAGTGTCATACAATGACAGACCTGTACCCACCAGTACTGTACCCCAGTTATACAGTGACAGACCTGAACCCACCAGTACTGTACCCCAGTGTTGTATTGCGACAGACTTGTACCCACCAGTACTGTACCCGTGTTATACAGTGACAGACCTGTACCCACCAGTACTGTACCCGTGTTATATTGCGACAGACCTGTACCCACCAGTACTGTACCCCAGTGTTGTATTGCGACAGACCTGTACCCACCAGTACTGTACCCGTGTTATACAGTGACAGACCTGTACCCACCAGTACTGTACCCCAGTGTTATATTGCGACAGACCTGTACCCACCAGTACTGTACCCCAGTGTTGTATTGCGACAGACCTGTACCCACCAGTACTGTACCCGTGTTATACAGTGACAGACCTGTACCCACCAGTACTGTACCCCAGTTATAGTGACAGACCTGTACGCACCAGTACTGTACCCCAGTGTTATACAGTGTCAGACCTGTACCCACCAGTACTGTACCCCAGTGTTATACAGTGACAGACCTGTACCCACCAGTACTGTACCCCAGTGTTATACAGTGACAGACCTGTACCCACCAGTACTGTACCCCAGTGTTATATTGCGACAGACCTGTACCCACCAGTACTGTACCCCAGTGTTATACAGTGACAGACCTGTACCCACCAGTACTGTACCCCAGTGTTATATTGCGACAGACCTGTACCCACCAGTACTGAACCCCAGTGTTATACAGTGATAGACCTGTACCCACCAATACTGTACCCCAGTGGCATAGTGACAGACCTGCACCCACCAGTACTGTACCCCAGTGGCATAGTGACAGACCTGCACCCACCAGTACTGTACCCGTGTTATATTGCAACAGACCTGTACCCACCAGTACTGTACCCCAGTGTTATATTGCGACAGACCTGTACCCACCAGTACTGTACCCCAGTGTTGTATTGCGACAGACCTGTACCCACCAATACTGTACCCCAGTGTTATATTGCGACAGACCTGTACCCACCAGTACTGTACCCCAGTGTTGTATTGCGACAGACCTGTACCCACCAATACTGTACCCCAGTGTTATATTGCAACAGACCTGTACCCACCAGTACTGTACCCCAGTGTTATATTGCGACAGACCTGTACCCACCAATACTGTACCCCAGTGTTATACAGTGACAGACCTGTACACACCAGTACTGTACCCCAGTGGCATAGTGACAGACCCGTACCCACCAGTACTGTACCAGTGTTATACAGTGACAGACCTGTACCCACCAGTACTGTACCCCAGTGGCATAGTGACAGACCTGCACCCACCAGTACTGTACCCGTGTTATATTGCAACAGACCTGTACCCGCCAGTACTGTACCCCAGTGTTATATTGCGACAGACCTGTACCCACCAGTACTGTACCCCAGTGTTGTATTGCGACAGACCTGTACCCACCAATACTGTACCCCAGTGTTATATTGCGACAGACCTGTACCCACCAGTACTGTACCCCAGTGTTGTATTGCGACAGACCTGTACCCACCAATACTGTACCCCAGTGTTATATTGCAACGGACCTGTACCCACCAGTACTGTACCCCAGTGTTATATTGCGACAGACCTGTACCCACCAATACTGTACCCCAGTGTTATATTGCGACAGACCTGTACCCACCAATACTGTACCCCAGTGTTATATTGCGACAGACCTGTACCCACCAGTACTGTACCCCAGTGTTGTATTGCGACAGACCTGTACCCACCAATACTGTACCCCAGTGTTATATTGCAACAGACCTGTACCCACCAGTACTGTACCCGTGTTATATTGCAACAGACCTGTACCCACCAGTACTGTACCCCAGTGTTATATTGCGACAGACCTGTACCCACCAGTACTGTACCCCAGTGTTGTATTGCGACAGACCTGTACCCACCAATACTGTACCCCAGTGTTATATTGCGACAGACCTGTACCCACCAGTACTGTACCCCAGTGTTGTATTGCGACAGACCTGTACCCACCAATACTGTACCCCAGTGTTATATTGCAACAGACCTGTACCCACCAGTACTGTACCCCAGTGTTATATTGCGACAGACCTGTACCCACCAATACTGTACCCCAGTGTTATACAGTGACAGACCTGTACACACCAGTACTGTACCCCAGTGGCATAGTGACAGACCCGTACCCACCAGTACTGTACCAGTGTTATACAGTGACAGACCTGTACCCACCAGTACTGTACCCCAGTGGCATAGTGACAGACCTGCACCCACCAGTACTGTACCCGTGTTATATTGCAACAGACCTGTACCCACCAGTACTGTACCCCAGTGTTATATTGCGACAGACCTGTACCCACCAGTACTGTACCCCAGTGTTGTATTGCGACAGACCTGTACCCACCAATACTGTACCCCAGTGTTATATTGCGACAGACCTGTACCCACCAGTACTGTACCCCAGTGTTGTATTGCGACAGACCTGTACCCACCAATACTGTACCCCAGTGTTATATTGCAACAGACCTGTACCCACCAGTACTGTACCCCAGTGTTATATTGCGACAGACCTGTACCCACCAATACTGTACCCCAGTGTTATATTGCGACAGATCTGCACCCACCAGTACTGTACCCCAGTGTTATATTGCGACAGACCTGTACCCACCAGTACTGTACCCCAGTGTTGTATTGCGACAGACCTGTACCCACCAATACTGTACCCCAGTGTTGTATTGCGACAGACCTGTACCCACCAATACTGTACCCCAGTGTTATATTGCGACAGACCTGCACCCACCAGTACTGTACCCCAGTGTTATATTGCGACAGACCTGCACCCACCAGTACTGTACCCCAGTGTTATATTGCGACAGACCTGCACCCACCAGTACTGTACCCCAGTGTTATATTGCAACAGACCTGCACCCACTAGTACTGTACTCCAGTGTTACAGTCACGGATCTCACCCTGTGTAATGCGGGTACAGCTCAGCAAGTATCTACTGATGCAGCAGGCCAGTTACTGAATGGACTAGGCTCAGTCCGATGGACCAGTGTCAATCTGGACCGTTGCAAATTCCAGCCATTAAACAATAATATCTAGCTGCTGTTACCACGTTGGAGTAGCTATTGATTGTGTCATACTGTAGGTGGCAATGGCGGGATGCAGCTCTCGTGCTGGTGAGAGCAGACAAGGCAGTTAATTGCAAATTACTGCAGAGGCAGAATAATTTTTCCCTGGTTCAGCACATCAGTTTTCTGCAGTCTGTTTCAGGCACATCGTGTGCAGAGAGCTGAAGCCACCTCTCAGCTGTCGGACGGGGGTGAGGCACAGGATAGATGAAGTTAGACATTACTCAATTGTGACACAGCAGTGGATAGGTGCTCCCTCTGCTGGTCAATCACTGCTCTTTTCCACAACACATTCCCACACGCAGCGCAGGGGGGAGGGTCTCCAGGATTTTTGTCTATCTGGACAGCGCGGGTGTGTGCTCTGGAGCTGCAGGCATCACCTGTAAACTTGAAACCCAGGTTGCCGTTAATTTGCATAGATCTTAAGCAGCAGATATGAACAAGTCACGCGAAGAACAAGCTTGCATTTATATAGCGCCTTTCATAGAAACATAGAAAATAGGTGCAGGATTAGGCCATTTAGCCCTTCGAGCCTGCACCGCCATTCAATAAGATCACGGCTGATCATTCCCACAGTACCACTTTCCTGCTTTCTCTCCATACCCCTTGATCCCCTTAGCCGCAAGGGCCATATCTAACTCCCTCTTGAATATATCCAATGAACTGGCCTCAACAACTCTCTGCGGCAGGAAATTCCACAGGTTAACAACTCTCTGAGTGAAGAAGTTTCTCCTCATCTCAGTCCTAAATGGCCTACCATTTATCCTAAGACTATGTCCCCTGGTTCTGGACTTCCCCAACATCGGAAACATTCTTCCCGCATCTAATCCGTCCAGTCCCGTCAGAATCTTATACGTTTCTATGAGATTCCCTCTCATCCTTCTAAACTCGTGTGAATAAAGGCCCAGTCGCTCCAGTCTCTCCTCATATGACAGTCCAACCATCCCTGGAATCAGTCTGGTGAACCTTCGCTGCACTCCCTCAATAGCAAGAACATCCTTCCTCAGATTAGGAGACAAAAACTGAACACAATATTCCAGGTGAGGCCTCACTAAGGCCCTGTACAACTGCAGTAAGACCTCCCTGCTCCTATACTCAAATCCCCTCGCTATGAAGGCCAACATACCATTTGCCTTCTTCACCGCCTGCTGTACCTGCATGCCAACTTTCAATGACTGATGAACCATGACACCCAGGTCTTGTTGCACCTCCCCTTTTCTTAATCTGCCGCCATTCAGATATTCTGCCTTTGTATTTTTGCCCCCAAAATGGATAACCTCACATTTATCCACATTATACTGCATCTGCCATGCATTTGACCACATTCCTAACCTGTCCAAGTCACCCTGCAGCCTCTTAGCGTCCTCCTCACAGCTCACACCGCCACCCAGTTTGGTGTCATCTGCAAACTTGGAGATATTACACTCAATTCCTTCATCTAAATCATTAATGTATATTGCAAAGAGCTGGGGTCCCAGCACTGAGCCCTGCAGCACTCCACTAGTCACTCCCTGCCATTCTGAAAAGGATCCATTTATCCCGACTCTCTGCTTCCTGTCGGCCAACCAGTTCTCTATCCAGCCCCAATACCATGCGCTTTGATTTTGCACACCAATTTCTTGGGCGGGACCTTGTCAAAAGTCTTTTGAAAGTCCAAATACACTAAATCCACTGGTTCTCCCTTGTCCACTCTGCTAGTTACATCCTCAAAAAATTCCAGAAGATTCGTCAAGCACGATTTCCCTTTCATAAATCCATGCTGACTTGGACCGATCCTGTCACTGCTTTCCAAATGCGCTGCTATTTCATCCTTAATGATTGATTCCAACATTTTCCCCACTACTGATGTCAGGCTAACCGGTCTATAATTACCCGTTTTCTCTCTCCCTCCTTTTTTAAAAAGTGGTGTTACATTAGCTACCCTCCAGTCCATAGGAACTGATCCAGAGTCGATAGACTGTTGGAAAATGATCACCAATGCACCCACTATTTCTAGGGCCACTTCCTTAAGTACTCTGGGATGCAGATTATCAGGCCTGGGGGATTTAATCGGCCTTCAATCCCATCAATTTCCCGAACACAATTTCCCGCCTAATAAGGATATCCTTCAGTTCCTCCTTCTCACTAGACCCACTGTCCCCTAGTACATTCGGAAGGTTATTTGTGTCTTCCTTCATGAAAACAGAACCAAAGTATTTGTTCAATTGGTCTGCCATTTCTTTGTTCCCCATTATAAATTCACCTGAATCCGACTGCAAGGGACCTACGTTTGTCTTTACTAATCTTTTTCTCTTCACATATTTATAGAAGCTTTTGCAGTTAGTTTTTATATTCCCTGCAAGCTTCCTCTCGTACTCTATTTTCCCCCTCTTAATTAAACCCTTAGTCCTCCTCTGTTGAATTCTAAATTTCTCCTAGTCCTCAGGTTTGTTGCTTTTTCTAGCCAATTTATATGCCTCTTCCTTGGTTTTAAGTCTATCCTTAATTTCCCTTGTTAGCCACGATTGAGCCACCTTCCCAGTTTTATTTTTACTCCAGACAGGGATGTACAATTGCTGAAGTTCATCCATGTGATCTTTAAATGTTTGCCATTGCTTATCCACCGTCAACCCTTTAAGTATCTTTTGCCAGTCTATTCTAGCCAATTCACCCCTCATACTGTCGAAGTTACCTTTCCTTAAGTTCAGGACCCTAGTTTCCGAATTAACTGTGTCACTCTCCATCTTAATAAAGAATTCTACCATATTATGGTCACTCTTCGCCAAGGAGCCTTGCACAACAAGATTGCTAATTAGTCCCTTCTCATTACACATCACCCAATCTAGGATGGCCAGCTCTCTAGTTGGTTCCTTGACAAATTGGTCTAGAAAACCAACCCTAATATACTCCAGGAAATCCTCCTCCACCGCATTGCTACCAGTTAGGTTAGCCCAATCAATATGTAGATTAAAGTCACCCATGATAACTGCTGTACCTTTATTGCACACATCCCTTATTTCTTGTTTGATGCTGTCCCCAACCTCACTACTACTGTTTGGTGGTCTGTACACAACTCCCACTAGCGTTTTCTGCCCTTTGGTATTCCGCAGCTCCACCCATACCGATTCCACATCATCCAGGCTAATGTCCCTCCTTACTATTGCATTAATTTCCTCTTTAACCAGCAACGCCACGCCGCCTCCTTTTCCTCTCTGCCTATCCTTCCTAAATGTTGAATACCCCTGGATGTTGAGTTCCCAGCCATAGTCACCCTGGAGCCATGTTTCCGTGATGCCAATTACATCATACCCATTAACTGCTGTTTGCGCAATTAATTCGTCCACCTTATTCCGAATACTCCTCGCATTGAGGCACAGAGCCTTCAGGCTTGTCTTTTTAACACACTTTGCCCCTTTAGAATTTTGCTGTAATGTGGCCCTTTTTTTTTGCCTTGGGTTTCTCTGCCCTCCACTTTTACTATTTTCCTTTCTATCTTTTGCTTCTGCCTCCATTTTATTTCCCTCTCTCCCTGCATAGGTTCCCATTCCCCTGCCATCTTAGTTTAACTCCTCCCCAACAGCACTGGCAAACACACCCCCTAGAACATCCTCAGAATGTTCCAAAGTGCTTTACAGCCAAGGAAGTATTTTTCGGAGTGTAGTCACTGTTGTAATGTAGGAAACACGACAGCCAAAATGTGCACAGCAAGCTCCCACAAACAGCAATGTGATAATGACCAGATCATCTGTTTTAGTGATACTGGTTGAAGGATAAATATTGGCCATGAACACCGAGGATAACTCCCCTGCTGTTCTTTTACATCCACCTGAGAGGGCAGACGAGGCCTCGGTTTAACATCTCATCCGAAAGATGGCAACTCCGACAGTGCAGCGCTCCCTCAGCACTGCACTGGGAGTGTCAGCCTAGAGTATGAGCTCAAGTCCCTGGAGTGGGACTTGAACCCACGACCTTCTGACTCACGAGGTGAGAGCAATAGTTTTCAGGCCCACTAAATTCAAACAGGACACACTAGCAAATAAGAATGAATCACAACAGCATCAAACTGCCTGGGCTGTGTGTAGGAAACAGTGTGCAGTTGGACATCCCTGATATAAAGCAACTCCAATCAGGACATAGATTGGTTACCGGCATGGGCAGACAGGCGACAGATGCAGTTCAATGTAGAAAACTGTGAAAATATACATTACGATGGAAACATTCCTGCAATGGCAAGACCCTACATGGAGTAGAGGAGCAGAGGGACGTGGTTTGCAGCTACACTGGCAACAAAACCACAGATGGCCATTAAAAGACAATGAGAATCCTTGTTCTGGTAGAGGCTTGGAAAACAAAACTATGGCGGAAATGGCAAACCTGTACAAGAGCTTAGTTATGCTGCAGTTGATACATTGTGTGGATTTTGGCACCCCAATATAGGAATATATAAAAGCGTTGGAATAGGTACGGTGCAGATTCACGAGGACTGTACAGGGGACAAGGTGTTAAAAGTTCTGAAGAGTCGAGAGATGTTCAAGGTATGACCAGACAGAGATTGTCAGGGTTTACAATAAGGTAAATGAAGATAAATTGTTTGCACAGGACAGCGAGACTGTATTGAGGGGACAATTAATTTTAAAATAATCAGAATTAAAGGGAACATTTACAACAAATGTATTTCTACAGAGGGTTGTCAGAGTATCAGATTCTCCAGCACAATGAATGTTGAAGCAGAATCAATTATTTTAAAGGGGAGTTGGAGAGCTGCTGAAAAAGATACTAAAGGATACAAGGAGCAAAGCGAGGGAGGTTCATGTGTAAGAAAGCAAGACGTGCATTTACATAGCGCCTTTCACGACCACCTGACGTCCCAAAGTGCTTTAGTCAATGAAGAAGTTTTTGAAGTGTAGTCACTGTTGTAATGTGGAAAACATGGCAGCCAATTTGCACGCAGCAAGCTCCCACAAACAGCAATGTGATAATGACCCGATCATCTGTTTTTGTTATGTTGATTGAGGGATAAATATTAGCCAGAACACCGGGGATAACTCCCCTGTTCTTCTTCAAAATAGTGCCACGGGATCTTTTACATCCACGAGAGCGCAGATGGGGGTCTCGGTTTAACATCTCAGCCAAAAGTTGACCCCTCCAACAGTGCAGCACTCACTCAGCACTGCACTAGATTTTTTTGTGCTTCAAGTTCCTGGAGTGGGACTTGAACCCACAACTTTCTGACTCAGGCAAGTGTGCTACCCACTGAGCCACAGCTGTGTAGTGAGGTCGTCCATTTCTGCCCATTCAATGATTTGATTCCATTCCAGACTTCAATGAGTCAAGAAAAGGGGTAATTTAAAATGAGAGTCGGCCTGGATTTTTGTGCTCGGGTCTCTGGAGTGGAACCTGGACCCATGGCTTTCTGGCTCAGGGGTGGGGATGCTACCCACTGAGCCACAAGTTGACAGTATTGGGGAATAATGCCGTAATAATCTCCTTAGAGCAGAAAAGGTTAAGGAAAGATTTAAGAGAGACGTTCAAAAATATGATTTAAAAAAAAAACACAAATGAAAGGTAATGGGCAAAATAACCAGAGGGCAGGTGAGAATTGATTTTACACAGCAAGTTATGATCTGGAATGCACTGCCTGAAAGGGAATTGGATAATAATTGAAAAATAAAAATTTATAGGGCTATGGGGAAAGAGCAAGAGTGGGACTAATTGGACAGCTCTTTCAAAGAGCCGGCACAGGCACAATGGGCTGAATGGCTTCCTCCCGTGTTGTAGGCTCATGGAAGAAATCTGTGCATCCTCGGGCTGCACTATATCCAGCACACACAGTAATG
>NC_091996.1:3633399-3668958 GCF_044704955.1 Pristiophorus japonicus
GAGGAGGTGGGGGGGGTAGAGGTGAGGAGGTGGGGGGGGTAGAGGTGAGGAGGTGGGGGGGGTAGAGGTGAGGAGGTGGGGGGGGTAGAGGTGAGGAGGTGGGGGGGGTAGAGGTGAGGAGGTGGGGGGGGTAGAGGTGAGAGGGAGGGGGGGGTAGAGGTGAGGGGGTGGGGGGGGTAGAGGTGAGGGGGTGGGGGGTAGAGGTGAGAGGGAGGGGGGGGTAGAGGTGAGAGGGAGGGGGGGTAGAGGTGAGGGGGTAGAGGTGAGGGGGTGGGGGGGGTAGAGGTGAGGGGGTGAGGGGGGGAGGGGGTGAAGGGGGAGGGGGTGAGGGCAGGTGAAGGGGGGAGGGGGTGAAGGGGGAGGGGGTGAGGGCAGGTGAAGGGGGGAGGGGGTGGGAGGCAGGTGAAGGGGGGAGGGGGAGGTGAAGGGGGAGGGGCAGGTGAAGGGGGTGGGGGGCAGGTGAAGGGGGGAGGGGGAGGTGAAGGAGGGAGGGGGAGGTGAAGGGGCAGGTGAAGGGGGGAGGGGGAGGGGCAGGTGAAGGGGGTGGGGGGCAGGTGAAGGGGGGAGGGGGAGGTGAAGGGGGGAGGGGGAGGGGCAGGTGAAGGGGGAGGGGGAGGGGCAGTGTGACCGTGTGTTGGGGGGCCGGGGCCCGCCCCCCGCTGTTTCCAGAACCTTCTGCTTTGCCGTCCCAGCGGTTTTTTAATGAGACGGGACTCCGCCGGTCGCGGGGCCCCGCGGGCTGCTCTCGGTGCATTTCTCCCGGCCGCGGCCCCGGCCCCGGCCCGCCTCCCTCACTGGCCCCGGCCCCGGCCCGCCTCCCTCACTGGCCCCGGCCCCCGGCCCCCGCACTGACCTGGCGCTGAGGCGGCGGCTCCCTGAAGGCCGCAGCTCCGATTCTCTCGCCGCCCACCGCCTGACCTCACCACGCAGCCCCGCCCTCTGACCTCACCACGCAGCCCCGCCTCTCCCGGTTGCTAATGGCGACGTGTTCTTGGCGATTTGTTCGGCATCTTGCGCCAGGAAACGTGATGACGTCTGGCGGAGAGTCGGAGCCGCTCAGCGCGACAGCGCCCTCCTCAGGCTGAAGGACGAATGAGCTGAAAGGACCCAAACCAACCCAACCGAACCCAATCCATAACTCAACCTAATCCAACCCATAACCCATAATCCAACCTATAACTCAACCCATAACCCAACCCATCACCCAACCCATAACTCAACCCATAACTCAACCCATAACCCAACCATTAACTCAACCCAACCCAACTCAACCCATAACCCAACCATTAACTCAACCCAACCATTAACTCAACCCAACCCAACTCAACCCATGACCCAACCCATAACCCAACCCAACCCATAACTCAACCCAACCCAACCCATAACCTAACCCAACTCAACCCATAACCCAACTCAACCCATAACCCAACTCAACCCATAACCCAACCCAACTCAACCCATGACCCAACCCAACCCATAACCCAACCCATAACTCAACTCAACCCATAACCCAACTCAACCCAAAACTCAACCCAACCCAACTCAACCCATAACCCAACCCAACCCATAACCCAACCCATAACTCAACCCAACCCAATCCATAACCCAACCCAACCCAACTCAACCCATAACCCAACCCAACCCATAACTCAACCAATCCATAACTCAACCCAACCCATAACTCAACCCAACCCAACCCAACCCATAACACAACCCAACCCATAACTCAACACAACTGAACCCAATCCATAACCCAACCCAACCCATAACCCAACTCAACTGAACCCAATCCATAACTCAACTCAACTGAACCCAATCCATAACCCAACCCAATCCATAACACAACCCAACCCATAACCCAACCCAACCCAACCCATCACATAACCCAACCCAACTGAACCCAATCCATAACCCAACCCAACCCATAACCCAACCCATAACCCAACCGAACCCAATCCATAACTCAACCTAACCCATAACCCAACTCAACTGAACCCAATCCATAACTGAACCCAATCCATAACTCAACCCAACCCATAACCCAACTCAACTGAACCCAATCCATAACTCAACCCAACCCATAACCCAACTCAACTGAACCCAATCCATAACTCAACCCAACCCAACCCAACCCATCTGAACCCAATCCATAACTCAACCCAACCCAACCCATAACCCAACCCAACCCATCTGAACCCAACCCATAACCCAACTCAACTGAACCCAATCCATAACTCAACCCAACCCAACCCAACCCATAACCCAACCCAACTGAACCCAATTCATAACTCAACCTAACCCATAACCCAACTCAACTGAACCCAATCCATAACTGAACCCAATCCATAACTCAACCAATCCATAACTCAACCCAACCCATAACCCAACTCAACTGAACCCAATCCATAACTCAACCCAACCCATAACCCAACTCAACTGAACCCAATCCATAACTCAACCCAACCCATAACCCAACCCAACCCAACCCATCTGAACCCAATCCATAACTCAACCCAACCCATAACCCAACCCAACCCATCTGAACCCAACCCATAACCCAACTCAACTGAACCCAATCCATAACTCAACCCAACCCATAACCCAACCCAACCCAACCCATAACCCAACCGAACCCAATCCATAACTCAACCTAACCCATAACCCAACTCAACTGAACCCAACCCATAACCCAACCCAACCCATAACCCAACCCAACTGAACCCAATCCATAACTCAACCTAACCCATAACCCAACTCAACTGAACCCAATCCATAACTCAACCCAATCCATAACTCAACCAGTCCATAACTGAACCCAACTTATAACCCAACTCAACTGAACCCAATCCAAACTCAACCCAACCCATAACCCAACTCAACTGAACCCAATCCAAACTCAACCCAACCCATAACCCAACTCAACTGAACCCAATCCATAACCCAACCCAACCCATAACCCAACTCAACTGAACCCAATCCATAACTCAACCCAATCCATAACTCAACCAGTCCATAACTGAACCCAACTTATAACCCAACTCAACTGAACCCAATCCAAACTCAACCCAACCCATAACCCAACTCAACTGAACCCAATCCATAACCCATAACCCAACTCAACTGAACCCAATCCATAACTCAACCCAATCCATAACTCAACCAGTCCATAACTCAACCAGTCCATAACTCAACCCAACTCATAACCCAACTCAACTGAACCCAATCCATAACTCAACCCAACCCATAACCCAACCCAACCCAACCCATAACCCAACTCAACTGAACCCAATCCATAACTGAACCCAATCCATAACTCAACCCAACCCATAACCCAACTCAACTGAACCCAATCCATAACTCAACCCAACCCATAACCCAACTCAACCCAACCCATAACCCAACTCAACCCAACCCATAACCCAACTCAAATGAACCCAATCCATAACTCAACCCAACCCATAACCCAACTCAACTGAACCCAATCCATAACTCAACCCAACCCATAACCCAACTCAACTGAACCCAATCCATAACTCAACTGAACCCAATCCATAACCCAACCCAACCCATAACTCAACCCAACCCAACCCATAACCCAACTCAACTGAACCCAATCCATAACTCAACCCAACCCATAATGCAACCCAACCCATAACCCAACCCAACCCAACTGAACCCAATCCATAACTCAACCCAACCCATAACCCAACTCAACAGAACCCAATCCATAACCCAACTCAACTGAACCCAACCCATAACTCAACTCAACTGAACCCAATCCATAACCCAACCCATAACCCAACTCAACTGAACCCAATCCATAACTCAACCCAACTCAACTGAGCCCAACCCAACTCAACAGCTCCCCTCCTTCTCACATCCCCCTCCCCTCATCCCAAGTCTGCTGACGATACAAAGCGAGGTGGGACAGTAAGATGTGAGGACTCAAAAAGCCTGCAAAGGGATAGTGATAGGTTAAGTGAGTGAGTGCACAATAGGGTGGCAGATGGAGTATAATGTGGGGAAGTGTAAAATTATCCACTTTTATTTTATAAAAGGTGAAACTATTAAATATTGGTGTTGAGAGATTTGGGTGTCCTTGTACACAAATCATATAGAGTTAGCATGCAGGTACAGCAAGCAATTAGGAAGGTAAATGGAATGTTAGCCTTTATTGCAAGGATGTTGGAGTACAAGCGTAAGGAAGTCTTGCTACAATTGTACAGAGATTTGGTGAGACCACACCTGGAGTACTGTGCACAATTTTGGTCTCCTTATCTAAGAAAGGATATACTTGCCTTGGAGGCCAAGCAACAAAGGCTCTAGATTGATCCCTGGGATGACACGGTTGTCCTCTGAGATATTGAGTAGATTGGGCCGATGTTCTCTGGAGTTTAGAAGAATGAGGGGTGATCTTATTGAAACGTATAAGATTCTGAATGGGAATTGACAGATGCTAAGAGGCTGTTTCCCCTAGCTGGAGAGTCTAGAACTAGAGGACATAGTAAGGGATAAGGACCCATAGTAAGGCCTTTTAGGACTGAGATGAGGAGGCATTTCTTCACTCAGAGGGATTGTGAATCTTTGGAATTCTCTGCCCCAGAGGGCTGTGGATGCAGAGTCGTTGAGTATGTTCATATAACAAGAGTTTTGCTTGATTGTAAGAATTGTTTTTTAACCTTGTGTCTAATCAAAGTATTACTTTAGGCTGCATCTAATGATTAAGGTGTTACTAATTTATATCATCATTGTCATAGGCAGTCCCTCAGAGTCGAGGAACACGAGTTTCCACTCTAAAAGTGAGTTCTCAGGTGGCTGTACAGTCAGTGGTTGAAGGAAAGGGTGGGTGGGGAGCCTGGTTTGCCGTACGCTCCTTTCGCTGCCTGCTCTTGGTGACGTGACTCGAGGTGCTCAGTGCCCTCCCGGATGATCTTCCTCCATTTGGGGCGATCTTGGGCCAAAGATTCCCAGGTGCCGGCGGGGATGTTGCACTTCATCAAGGAGGCTTTGAGGATGTCCTTGAAGTGTTTCCTCTGCCCAAGTGGGGCTCACTTGCTGTGTCGGAGTTCCGAGTAGAGCGCTTGTTTGGAGAGTCTGGTGTCGGGCATGTGGACGATGTGGCCCGCCCAACGGAGCTGGTCGAGTGTGGTCAGTGCTTCGATGCTGGCGAGAACACTGAGGTTGGTGCGTCTATCATCCCAATGGATTTACAGGACCTGGCGGAGGTAGCGTTGGTGGTACTTCTCCAGCGCTTTAAAGTGTCTGCTGTATATAGTCCACATCTCTATAAGCCATATAGGAGGACAGGTAACACTACTGCCCTGTAGACCATAAGCTTGGTGCCAGATTTGAGGTCCTGGTCTTCAAATATTCTCTTCCTCAGGCGACCGAAGGCTGCGCTGGCACACTGGAGGCGGTGTTGGACCTCTTCATCTGTGTCTGCCTTTGCTGATGGTAGGCTTCCGAGATATGGAAAATGGTCCATGTTGTCCAAGGCCGAGCCATGGATTTTGATGATCGGGGGGCACTGCTGTGTGGCGGGGTCAGGTTGGTGGGGGACCTTTGTCTTACGGATGTTTAGTGTAAGGCCTATGCTTTCGTACGCCTCGGTGAAGGTGTTGATGATGGCTTGGAGTTCAGCCTCTGAGTGTACACAGATGCAAGCGTCGTCGGTGTATTGTAGTTCAACGACAGAGGATGGGACAACCTTGGATCTAGCTGGAGGCAGTGAAGGTTGAACAGGTTCTCATTGGTTCTATAATTTAGTTTCACTCCAGCGGGGAGCTTGTTGAGAATGAGATGAAGCATTACAGCAAGGAAAATTGAAGAGCGTTGGTGTGATGATGCAGCCCTGCTTAACCCCGGTCCGGACGTGGATTGGGTCTATGGTGGATCCGTTGGTCAGGATCACGTCTTGCACATTGTCGTGGAGCAGGCGGAGAATGGTGATGTACCTTTGGGGGCAGCATAAACAGAGGAGGATGCTCCACAGTCCCACACGGTTGACAGTGTCAAAGGCCTTTGTGAGGTCAAAGGCGGCTATGTACAAGGGTTGATGCTGTTCCCTGCATTTCTCTTGTAGTTATCACGCAGTGACGATCATGTCCGTTATACCCCTGAGTGGACAGAATCCGCATTGCAACTCTGGGAGGAGCTCTTCAGCCACAGGGAGAAGATGATTGAGGAGGATTCTTGCAATGACTTTCCCAGTGGCCGACAGCAGGGAGATTCCTCTGTAGTTACCGCAGTTGGACTTGTCCCCTTTTTTGAAGATGGTCACGGTTATGACATCGGAGATCTCCTGGCATGCTCTTCTCCTTCCAGATACGAGAGATGAGGTCATGCATTCGAGCCAATACTACCTCTCGCCATACTTTAGTGCCTCAGCGGGGACTCCATTGCTCCTGATGCCTTGTTGTTCTTGAGCTGACGGATGGCCTTTTCTACCTCGTGCAGGGCTGGGATTTTACTGAGATGGTGGCGGGTAGCAAGCTGCGGGATAGAGTCGAGGACACTTGCATCGAAGTTAATTATAACTTAATAAGTCAATTATATCAATTTATAAATGGGTCGGTCAGTCTCAATGGCACTTTTGCCAGTTAAGAAATTAGCTTTGATATTTCCACAGTATAGGTTGCGCTGTACTGGTTCCTTTCCCCCTCCACCATCTCACTCCAGTTGGGTATCCGTGGCTCTCCCCTCCAGAGTGACCAGATGGCCCCAGTATAAAACCATTCTTTAGAGGGTGTTGAATTAAACAGGCGTTGAAAGTGAAAAGTTTCAGACCTTGAAGATATTCCATTCAGCCTCCTCCCTCCGACTCGGAGCAGGATGTCGGGTTGACAGCGTGTGGAGCTTTTTCCCAATATAGATATAGCGGGGGAATAACTGGGATTCCAGGTTGAGGCGCTCAGTGGGAGGCTCTCCCCCCACCTGTCCCAGCCCCACAGCTGTTGAAGCAGGCAGACTATTCCGGGACTGGGCCATGTCCCAGTTCAGTGGCGGCTGCAGATTCTGTTTGTCCCATCACGGCACTGATCCCAGCCAGAAAAACCCCTTCCCCTGTCTCATTGTGTTGTTCCAGCTGAGGCCATCTCAACCTCTGACAGACCTTCCCCAGCACACACACTGGGATCACTTCATTACTGTGTGTGCTGGATATAGTGCAGCCCGAGGATGCACAGATTTTACTGAATTTTAAATTCCCTCTTCTCTCTGCTCCTCTCTATGCAGATGCTGAATATGGCTGGGAATATTCTTCAAAAGAAAGCCTTGCATTTCTACAGCACCGTTCACAACTGCCGGACAACCCAAGTGTTTTACAGCCAATGAAGTATTTTTGAAGTGTGGTCATTGGTGTAATGTTGGAACCGTGGTGGCCAATTTGCACACAGCAAGCTCCCAAAAAGACAGCAATATGATAACGATCAGATTTTTTTTTAAAAAGGTGTACACTCGCCACCAGTACCCTGTTCAAGTGACCTTAGAAATGAGTGTTGGTGGGCTATTTAACTTTGGAGGGCATCACACCTGAGCCTGATCCTATCCGCCCCCAAAGACTACAGGTGCACGTTTTGCCACCGTAGTTACTGGACATTGGCAAGGAACCCTGACTGATTATTTTTGCCCACCTTAGACAAGTACTGCTACAAATGCCTCTAGCTAAAGTGGCCCATACCAGAGGTCAAATCTTCCTGGTCTTTGGACAACAGGCAAGGACAGGATGGGGCTCAACTGTGCCACCCTCACAATCAAATAGCCTTTTCCAGCCTTACAACCGTCCGCGATCTCTTTCTTTCCCCCAATTCTGCTCTCCTGTGCATTCCCTATTTCCTTCGCCCCACCATTGGCGGCCATGCCTTCAGCTGCCTGGGCCCCAAGCTCTGTAATTGTACCTATTTGTTCCTGACCATCTCCCCATCTCTCCTGAAGGGACTGACTTTTGTTGGGGTCCACAAGGGCCACCAGCCCTCTGGTACCCCACCCATTCTTCACGTGCAAGTCTGGATAACAAGAGTTTGTGCTGGAGCTGGTGGACATTACAGGCGCGTCTTGACCCAGCACCCCAGGCCCTATATTTTGGGACAACGAATAACCATTGGGAGTTGGAACCCTTGCTGATTTCTCCCTCCTCTGCCTCCACCCGTACCCAGCTGGGACTAACTGTAAGGTGATAGGTGAGTTATTCCAGACAGGTCGGATTTTGAGTTTTGTCGCATGCAAATTCCATCACATTGGAGAAAGGAAACCTCACATTTATATAGCGCCTTTCACCACCTCGGGACGTCCCAAAGCACTTTACAGCCAATGAAGTACTTTTGGAGTGTAGTCACTGTTGTAATGTGGGAGGCACGGCAGCCAATTTGTACATAGCAAGCTCCCATACACAGCAATGTGATAATGACCAGTTCATGTGATTTTTTTTCAAGTGATATTAGTTGAAGGATAAACTTTGGCCAAGACACCGGGAAGAACTCCCCTGCTCTTCTTCCAATCGTGCTGTAGGATCTTTTCCTTCAACCCATAAAGGCATAGGGAGTCCCTGTCTATCATCATCATCATCATAGGCAGTCCCTTGGAATCGAAGAATTGCTTCCGCTCTTGGAATGAGTCCTTAGGTGGCTGAACAGTCCAATACGAGAGCCACAGATGGGACAGTCGTTGAGGGTAAGGGAAGGTGGGACAGGTTTGCCGCATGTTCTTTCCGCTGCCTATGCTTGTTTTCTGCATGCACTCGGCGATGAGACTCGAGGCGCTCAGCGCCCTCCCGGATGCACTTCCTCCACTTAGGGCGGTCCAAGGCCAGGGACACCCAGGTGTCGGTGGGGATGTTGCACTTTATCAGGGAGGCTTTGAGGGTGTCATCGTAACGTTTCCTCTGTCCACCTTTGGCTCGTTTGCTATGAAGGAGCCCTGAGTAGAGCGCGTGCTTTGGGAGTTTAACGTCTCATCTGAAACATGGCACCTCCGACAGTGCGGCGCTCCCTCAGTACTGCCCCTCCGACAATGCGGCGCTCCCTCAGTACTGCCCCCCCCCCCGACAGTGCGGCGCTCTCTCAGTACTGCCCCTCCGACAGTGCAGCACTCCCTCAGTACTGCCCCTCCGACAGTGCAGCACTCCCTCAGTACTGCCCCTCTGATAGTGCGGCGCTCCCTCAGTACTGCACTGGAGTGTCAGCCTGGATTATCGGCTCAGGTCTCTGGGCACAAATCCACAACCTTCTGACTTGGGAGGCAAGAGTGCTACCCACTGAGCCACAGCCGACACTGACATGTTACAGTGGTCGCAGATGGTAGTGCG
The DNA here is from genome assembly GCF_044704955.1 of Pristiophorus japonicus. Lineage (NCBI taxonomy): Eukaryota > Metazoa > Chordata > Chondrichthyes > Pristiophoridae > Pristiophorus > Pristiophorus japonicus. The sequence continues at coordinate 3,642,701 of NC_091996.1, forward strand.
GCACAGGGAGAAAGGCAGAAATATCTGGGGAAATTGGGAGTGTTCACCGGACGTGTAGAAAATGTATTTTCTCTTGGGCTTGTTGCAGGGCACCTGACCGACGAGTACCTCACCCAGTTCCTCAAGAGGTGCCAGAAAGGTCTTCGTCCGAACGGAATCGTCTGCATGAAGGACGTGAGCCAGGAGGGGGTGATCGAGGACGATGTGGACAGCAGCGTGTGCCGGGACCTGCGCACCATCGTGCACCTGGCGGGACTCCAGGTGTTGGCGGAGGAGCGGCAGGACAACTTCCCCAACGAGATTTACCAGGTCTACAGTCTGCCGCTGAGGTGAAGCAAACCTGCCCCGACCCATGTGCAAGGGATGGTAGCGGGGCTGGGGGGCACAGAGTGTCTGAGGGGAGGGGGAGAGGCACAGAGTGTCTGAGGGGACGGGGGAGAGGCACAGAGTGTCTGAGTGGAGGGGGAGAGGCACAGAGTGTCTGAGGGGACAGGGGAGAGGCACAGAGTGTCTGAGGGACGGGGGAGAGGCACAGAGTGTCTGAGGGGACGGGGGAGAGGCACAGAGTGTCTGAGGGGACGGGGGAGAGGCACAGAGTGTCTGAGGGGACGGGGGAGAGAGACACAAAGAGAAGAGAGTCACAAAGAGAAGAGAGCAGCACACAGTTCTGGGCCAATGGTTTTAATATAAAACACCTGAAGCACAGCGCAGAGATTGCGGAGCTGAATCTGACTTTATTCCTCAATGGCAGCTCCTGCAGAGGCCTGGGACCCTCTTTCATAAGAAATAGCAGGAGTCGGCCATTCGGCCCCTCAAGCCTGCTCCGCCATTCAATAAGATCGTGGCTGATCTGATCTTGGGCTCAGCTCCACTTCCCTGCCCGCTCCCCATAACCCTTCATTGCCTTATCGTTCAAAAATCTGTCTAGCTCCATCTTAAATATATTCAATGAGCCAGCCTTCACAGCTCTAGGGCAGAGAATTCCACAGATTCACGACCTTCTGAGAAGAAATTCCTCCTCATTTCCGTTTTAAATAGGCGACCCCTTATTCTAAAACTATGCCTGTAGAAGCTCCAAATGTCTGTTTTTATATTTCATGCTAGTTTACTCTCAATCTATCTTCTCTCTCTCAGGGGAATGAATCTGACTCCCAAGTGAGGACAGTAAATCGAGGAAATCGGAATGTAAACTGAACACTGAAACTGGTATCCGGATCGTGTCCACAGGGTGGTGCTGCTGACTGGGGAAACGTGATCAGCGAGTGTTAGCATATACCCAACTCTTTCCCCCCTCCCCCTGACCGTGCTTTCTGAATACAGCTGCCCTGGTCCCGGGACTCTGCAGCTCAGCGCGACCACTACTGAATGAGTCATGTCTGGGGAAACGCGGGGCCACAATGTCTGCTCCTCCTGAGAACCAGTGTTCAAGTACTGCAACCGTGCAGCAGCCGTTTTCTGCTGGTCTGGAGAGGGGCGGGGAGGGGAGTCGACTGCAGAATTTTCTGCCTCCTTCTGGTTCAGCAATTGTTCCCTCGTCCTGCTCCTGACCCGAACATCATCAACCAGCTTGCTCCGATACTGGGTCTACAAACACCATGCAGGTGCTCTTCTTCCAAATCAACACTGACTGGAAGTTCACCACAGGAGGCCATTCGGTCCACCAACCCTGTGCTGGTACGAGCTTTCCAACTGGAGCCATCTCCTCCCATTTCCCCGCTCTGTGTTCAGATAACTCCCATGTAAACGCTGTGACTGATGTTGGGAGGGCACAGAATGTGTGAGGGAAGGGGTGACGGGGTGGGGGCGGGGGAGTGCCTCTGTGATAATGTATTCCGTATCCCAACAATCCTTTGCGTGAAAACCTCCTCCTTTTACCCAGTACTAATCCCGAGCTTACGCCCCTGGTTAGCAATTCACCAACTGGTGGAAATCTTTCCCTACCTGCCCAACAAATGTTTCTAATAAATTCTCCACTTTTACCTGCTGTAATAAAAATAATTAAAGACTTATATTTATATAGCGCCTTTCACGACCGGACATCACAAAATGCTTTACAGTCAATGAAGTGTGGTCACTGTTGTAATGTGGGAAACGCAGCAGCCAAATTGCGCACAGCAAGCTCCCACAAACAGAAATGTGATAATGACCAGATAAACTGTTTTTGTTATGTTGATTGAGGGATAAATATTGACCAGGACATCGGGGATAACTCCTCTGGTCTCACATACGATATACAGCACAGAAACAGGTCCAACCAGTCCAGGCCGGCGTTTATGCTCCACTCGAGCCCCCTCCCGTCTTTCCTCATCTAAATCTATCAGCATAACCCTCTATTCCCTTCTCCCCCATATACTTGTCCAGCCTCCCCTTAAATGCATCGATACTATTCGCCTCAACCACTCCCTGTGGCAGCGAGTTCCACATTCTCACTACTCTCTGGGTAAAGAAGTTTCTGCTGAATTCTCTCTTGGATTTTTTGGTGACTATCTTATACCAATGGTCTCTAGTTATGCTTTTCCCCACAAGTGGAAACATTCTCTCTCTATCCACTCTATCAAAACCTTTCATAATTTTAAAAGACCTCTATTAGGTCACCCCTCAGCCTTCTTTTTTTCAAGAGAAAAGAGACCCAGCCTGTTGATCCTTTCCTGATATATATACCTTCGCATTTCTTGTATCATCTTCTCTGCACCCTCTCCAGAGCCTCTATATCCTTTTTATAATATGGCGACCAGAACTGTACGCAGCACTGTGTGGTCATAGAAACATAGAAAATATGTCTAACCAAGTTCCGACACAGGTTTAGCATAACATCCCTACTTTTTAATTCTATACCTCTAGAAATAAACCCTAGTGCTTGGTTTGCTTTTTTTATGGCCTTGCTAACCTGTGTCGCAACCTTCGAAATAGTGCCAAAGGCTCTTTTACATCCACCTGAGACGGCAGACGGGGCCTTGGTTTGATGTCTCATCTGAAAGACGGCCCCTTCGACAGTGCAACACTCCCTCAGTACTGCACTGGAGTGTCAGCCTAGCTTTATGTGCTGGAGTGGGACTTGAACCCACAACCTTCTGACTCAGAGGCGAGGGTGCTGCCCACTGAGCCACAGCTGACACACAGCTCTAGTTTTGTAACTCATTTAGCATCCCGAGTGAACGTACGTCATGCCGTTCCCATAGCTCTGCTTTCCTTTCTGCAACAGGGCGGCCTAATGACGAAGGAGAGTGTTTTATGGGGTTTATGGATCACCAGAAAGAACCAGGGCAGGACCAGGCTACATTTTTCTCTCTCCATCTTACCGGCGTCTCCAGTAACTGATCCTGGGGAACGTTGTGTGCTGCTTGGACACACATGATCCGCACTGCAGCCTCTTGAAAGGCGGAACACTGGCTCCACATTCAAAAAGCACAATTTATCACAAAATGATAATTTATTACTGTAAAATTCAACTTTTACCAAAGCCATTTCTGCTCCTTGGGTATGCAAACAAATTCTGTTTAGTAAAACATTGTTTAGTATTTCTGTCTGTTTTTTTTTTGCAGGGGTGAAGTTAATAACCACAGTGAGGGATTTTAGCGATGAGGACAGATTGGATAGGCTGGGTCTGTTTTCTTTGGAACAGAGGAGGCTGAGGGGAGATCTGATTGAGGTATATAAAATTATAAAGGGCCGAGATAGAGTGGATAGGAAGGACTTATTTCCCTTAGCAGAGGAGTCAACAGGGGGAATAGATTTAAAGTAATTGGGGGGAGGTTTAGAGGGGATTTGAGGGGAAATTTCTTCATGCAGAGGGTGGTGGGGGTCTGGGACTCACTGCCTGAAAGGGTGGTAGAGGCAGAAACCCTCACCACATTTAAAAAGTACTTAGATGTGCACCTGAAGTGCCGTAACCTGCAGGGCTATGGACCGAGAGCTGGAAAGTGGGATTAGGCTGGATTGCTCTTTGATGGCCGGCACGGACACGATGGGGCGAAATGGCCTCCTTCCGTGCAGTAAATTTCTCTGATTCTGACACAATGAAAGAGCCAAGCCAGGTCGCAACACAGATGTATTGATTTAGACTGATTCCCGTTCTCAGTGGGGGATCAGCATGCTGTTGACACCAAGCAGCGTTTACAAACTCCCACTACCCTCCGTGCCCAGCCGTGACACGCACGTTAGTCCATCACATGGACAAAATAGCCTATTCCGAGCTCGGTCTCCCTGCAGTGGATTGGGGACAGGTGAAAACAATCTTATTACAGAGTGGGGAGGGTACAGCATTGGGACACTGTCCCCATCCCATGTGGTCTCACCCACCATCCCAAGGGGAAAGCAGTAGCCAGGGCCCCTGGTTCCCTCGCTCCTGTGAGAAGGACAGATAAGGTGGGAAATGCAAAGGGGGTTGGTGGGGAGTGAAGTCCCTCCGTGGTCAGGTGGAGGGGCCCCAGGCCACCAGCCCCACTCACGCTACTGGCCTCTCGCTTGGCTGCTGCCAAACTCCTGTTATACAACAGATGGTTTCAGGTTTGTTGCCTTTTATACAGCCCGTCTCTCAAACAAAGCACCACGTACAGTGACTTGCTTTCATAGTGCAGCGACCTGTTGTTGTGCACAGGGAAAGACAGACAGCATTCTGTTCACAGTAAGATCCCGAGAAGCAGCGACGAGATGAACAGCCAACCTGATTTGTGGGCGGGTGGAATGTTGGCCAGGTGAGGCTCACTGCTCAGAATGTGTGAAGGACCATCGGAAAGGGGGGCGGGGAGGGGGAAGTCTCAACCCAAAGGATGGCACCTCCGACAATGCAGCGCTCCCTCAGTGCTGGCACTGCAGTGTCGGTCCAGTCCCACTGTGGGGATCAGAGTTCAGCATTCTCGATATTGGACACTTCATCTGCTCACATATTCTCCGTTTACAATCATTAGAACTGGGAAGAGAAACAATGGAATGGCGGGCTACTGGGAATCATTATATGTGGAATCTCCCGGATAAAGCGTAGTAATCCAGCCCTGGGATTGCAGCCTCTCTCGGGGCCCACTATCGTATTTGGCCCATGTTCAGTGACCAGCTGAGATTCCAATTACTCAGCACAGAAACGTAGCCGTGTCTGAACTGGGCACCCAGGCCAACACGGGCCCACTGTTGGTGCAGTGCTGAGCACCTGCCTCTAGAGATCACTGGTGCACCTATAGGTACAATGTGCGCTGAATCACACCAAATACATGGAGGGACACAGATAGACAGGGCAGCCCATTGGTCCCGTGTTATCCTGATACTGGGGTTCAAAGCAGTCAAATGGCATTGGAGTCTGAAGATTATCTGCTCCAGACCCAACGTAAAAGTCATAAAAAGAACGTCCGCTCCCCCTCCCTCCCCCCCAACCACAGCCAGTCTTCAAATGGCGGCCGACTCTCCCTCAGCCGTCACTGCTGCATCTCCTCTTCCTCGTCCTTGCCATTTTCCATCAACAGGAACCACTTCAGGCGGTCTGGCAGAGGCAAGGCCTTGACCTTGGGATCCAGGGGCACGGGCCTGAGCAGCCGCCGAATGCCCACCCGGCACAGGTGCTTGAGCGAGGCCGGAGAGAGCTGCAGCAGTTTCAGGGGCCTGGACAGCTCCAGCACCTGGTCTGTGTAGACGGAGTAGGCCGCGGGCTTGATTTCCCAGCCCGGGGGCAGCCGGGGGCGGGTGGCACTGCCCACCATCAGCTCCAGGGCCGTCTCTGCCCGCTGCAAGGCTTCGCGGTGCGCCAGGCCCGACTCGGGGCCGTTGAGCAGCGTGCGCAGTCTCTCAAAGAGCAGCGTGTAGCCGGACCAGCAGGACGGGCCGTGGTCAGGGCACTGGTTGGAAGCCCCAGAGTCCAGCAGCACCCGGATGATGGGGAGGTGGACCTCGAATTGGTTGATGCAGGTGTGGATGAGCGAGTCCTCGGGCTGACAGGCATCGGGCTGAGCGGAGTGGGCGAGCAGCAGCTGGGTGGTCTGCAGGCAGAATCGCCGGAGGGTCTCAGACTCTTCCTGCTCTCTGCCTTCGGTCTCGCCCAGCAGAAAGACGATAAATGTGAAGACGTTGTCACCGTCCATCATGATTGCTTTCACATCTGCACCTGAGGGGCAACAAATGAACTCTGGGTGAGGTGCTTCAGACAGGAATAAAAAGACTTGCATTTCTATAGCGCCTTTCACGACCACCGGACGCCTCAAAGCGCTTTACAGGCAATGAAGTTGTAATGTAGGAAACGCAGCAACCAATTTGCAGACAGCAAACTTCCACAAACAGCAATATGATCATGACCAGATAATCTGTTTTTGTTATGTTGATTGAGGAATAAATATTGGCCCCAGGACACCGGGGATAACTCCCCTGCCCTTCTTCAAAATATTGCCCTAGGATCCTTTACGTTCACCTGAGAGAGCAGACGAGGCCTCGGTTTAACGTCTCATCTGAAAGTTGGCACCTCCAACAATGCAACACTCCCTCAGTACTGCCCCTCCGACAGTGCAGCGCTCCTTCAGTACTACCCCTCCGACAGTGCAGCGCTCCCTCAGTACTGCCCCTCCGACAGTGCGGTACTCCCTCAGTGCCAGCCTGGATTTATGTATTTATAGATCAAAAAGCATTTATACAACGCCTTTCCCGAGCAAAGGCTGGTAAATGGAGTTAGGATACAGATCAGCCATGATCTCATTGAATGGCGGAACAGGCTCGAGGGGCTGAATGGCCGACTTCTGTTCCTATGTCTAGCCTCACAAATAGAGGACTGATCACTTCAGTAAAGTTCTGGAGGGTATCCAGTCGCCAAGGAACCCAAAGATCAGCACCAGTCTGGAGACGAGTGGAGCAAATTTAATGGATTTTATTTTTGGAAAAGTAAATGAGTTACAGCCCTGGCCTGTGTGCAGAGTAAGTGGGAACCCAGCCCCGGCGAAAGGCAGGAAGGCCCCGACAGCCACTGAGCTCTCGCCACAGATGCTGCCTGACCTGCTGAGTATTTCTAACATTCTCTGTCTATATCTCACCGCTGAGCACTTGCACCATCAGACCAGGACTAATCACAGAATCATAGAAATTTACAGCACGGCAGGAGGCCATTCGGCCCATCGTGTCCGCGCCGGCCGACCAAGAGCCATCCAGCCTAATCCCACTTTCCAGCTCTCGGTCCGTAGCCCTGTAGGTTACGGCACTTCAGGTGCACATCCAAGTACTTTTTAAATGTGGTGAGGGTTTCTGCCTCTACCACCCTTTCAGGCCGTGAGTTCCAGACCCCCACCACCCTCTGGGTGAAGACATTTCCCCTCAAATCCTTCTACCAGTTACTATCAATCTATGCTCCTATCTAATGATCTGTATCTGATGAGATCAATGGGGTAATTCGCAGAGAGGTATAGGAGGATTAGAGAGGGACTTAGTGGCTTGGGGAGCAGCTAACGGGATATTTACGCTCGTGTGTGTACAGAACGAGTTCTGATGGACACCAAAGCTGTGTCAGAAATTCCCTCTACCTCAGCGACCGAGAGCCCTCGGGCATTGTGTCTCTCGGAGATCCCTAGTACAGGTTAGACTTCCCCCCTCCCTGGCTGTGAAGAAATGCCCAACATCCTCAAGATTGGTGGCAGTGTTAAAACTGTTACCCTCTGCAACACCTCACACCGACCAACAGCCCAACCCTCAGGACTGAGGAATCCATCCACCAGCTGAGACCGCTGCAAACCAATAGCCCGTCACTGATGGGATTAATGCACCTACCTCCATCTTGCTGATAACACCCACTATTCCCATATCTTATGAAAACTTAAGCTAGTCCCTTAGCAGAGGGGTCAACAACCAGGGGGCATAGATTTAAAGTAATTGGTAGGAGGTTTAGAGGGGATTTGAGGGGAAATATCTTCACCCAGAGGGTGGTGGGGGTCTGGAGCTCACGGCCTGAAAGGCTGGTAGAGGCAGAAACCCTCACCACATTTAAAAAGTACCTGGATGAGCACCGGAAGTGCCGTAACCTGCAGGGCTACGGACCGAGAGCTGGAAAGTGGGATTAGGCTGGGTAGCTCTTTGTCGGCCAGCGCGGACACGATGGGCCGAAATGGCCTCCTTCCGTGCTGTAAATTTCTATGAACAAATCCAATAAGGAATTCAGGAGAAACTTCATTACCCAGAGAGTGGTGAGAATGTGGAACTCGCTGCCACAGCGAGTGGTTGAGGCAAATGGCATAGATGCATTTAAAGGGAAGCTCGATAAACACACAAGGGAGAAAGGAATAGAAGGATATGATGATAGAAAGACTTCAATTTATATAGCACCTTTCACGACCACTGGATGTCTCAAAGCACTTCACAGCCAATAAAATACTTTGAGTGTAGTAGTCACTGTTGTAATGTGGGAAATGCGGCAGCCAATTTGCACACAGCAAGCTCCCACAAACAGCAATGTGATAATGACCGAATAATCTGTTTATTTGTTATATTGATTGAGGGATAAATATTGGCCCCAGGACACTGGAGATAACTCCCCTGCTCTTTAAAATAGTGCCATGGGACCTTTTACATCCACCTGAGGGAGCAGATGGGGCCTCGGTTTAACGTCTCATCATGGGGTGAGATGAAGAGGGGTGGGAGGAGGTATGTGTGGGGCATAAACACCGGCACGGAGCAGTTGGGCCTGTTTCTGTGCTATACATTCTGTGTAAATCAGTCAGGCTCAGAACACAGCCCAGCTCCCTTCACTGGGGCCGACAGCACACCAGTATCTCCACCTGTTCCTGGCCTCCATTCACAGCTGTCGGGAGAGAGAGTTATCCCAGCTCCCACACAAACCCATTAAAGTAAAAACTACCCTTCCTCTGAAAGTGTCAGCCCTGGCTCAGTGGGTAGCACACTCGCCTCTGGGTCAGAAGGTTATTGGTTCAAGTCCCACTTCAGGAACTTGAGCATAAACTCCAGGCTCCCTCAGTACTGACCCTCCGACAGTGCGGTGCTCCCTCAGTACTGCCCCAGTACATTACTGAGGGAGTGCCGCACTGTCGGAGGGGCACTACTGAGGGGGGGCCGCACTGTTGGAGGGGCAGTACTGAGGGAGTGGCGTACTGTCGGAGGGGCAGTACTGAGGGAGCGGCGTACTGTCGGAGGGGCAGTACTGAGGGAGCGGCGTACTGTCGGAGGGGCAGTACTGAGGGAGCGGCGTACTGTCGGAGGGGCAGTACTGAGGGAGTGCTGCACTGTCGGAGGGGCAGTACTGAGGGAGGGCTGCACTGAGGGAGGGCCGCACTGTCGGAGGGGCAGTACTGAGGGAGCGGGCGCACTGTTGGAGGGGCAGTACTGAGAGAGCGCCGCACTGTCGGAGGGGCAGTACTGAGGGAGTGCTGCACTGTTGGAGGGGCAGTACTGAGGGAGCGCCGTACTGAGGGAGTGCTGCACTGTCGGAGGGGCAGTACTGAGGGAGCGCTGCACTGTTGGAGGGGCAGTACTGAGGGAGTGCTGCACTGTTGGAGGGGCAGTACTGAGAGAGTGTCGGAGGGGCAGTACTGAGGGAGTGCTGCACTGTCGGAGGGGCAGTACTGAGGGAGCGCCGTACTGTCGGAGGGGCAGTACTGAGGGAGTGCCGCACTGAGAGAGTGCTGCACTATCGGAGGTGCCGTCTTTTGGATGAGACGTTAAACCGAGGCCCCGTCTGCCCTCTCAGGTGGATGTAAAAGATCCCATGGCACTATTTGGAAGAAGAGCAAGGGAAGTTATCCCCGATGTCCTGGGCCAATATTTATCCCGCAATTAACGTCACTAAAAAATAGATTATCGGGTCGTTATCACATTGTTGTTTGTGGGAGATTGCTGAGCGCAAATTGTCTGCCGTGTTTCCTACATTACAACATTGACTGCACTTCAAAAAGTACCTCATTGGCTGTAAATCGCCTTGGGACATATGGTGGCCGTTAAAGGCGCTATACAAATGCAAGTTTCTTTCCTTTTACCGTACCTCTCTCGAGGAGCAGCTTGATGTTGTCGGTGTTGTGCACCTGCACTCCGTCACTGCTGGCCAGAGCGTGCAGCAAGGCCGACTTTCCTGCGAGAGAGAGAGAGAGAGAGAGAGACTTTGAAGGGTCGTCACGGACGAGATTTCAAGAATGAAGGAACAATGAAAAGGCGACGGACCGGTCTTGTCGAGCCCGTTGATATCAGCGCCGAGGTCGAGGAGCCGCCGCAGGCAGGGCAAACGTTCGCCCTCCTCGCTCGCCAGGTCGAGCGGGCTGCTGCTGTGAACCTGCATCAGGGCAAAGAGGCATCGTTAGATCGACATTCCCCGCATTCCCACAGCGCCTTTCAAATCCTCGGGATGTCCCAAAGCGCTTTACAGCCAATGAAGTACTTTTGGAGTGTAGTCACTGTTGTAATGTGGGAAACGCAGCAACCAACCTGCGCACAGCAAGCTCCCACAAACAGCAATATGATAATGACCAGAGAATCTGTTTTTAGATGTTGGCTGAGGGATAAATATTGACCACCACACCGGCGAGAACTCCCCAGCTCCTCTTCGAATAGTGCCCGAGGATCTTTTATGTCCACCTGAGGGGCCAGACGGAGCCTCAGTTCAACATCTAATCTGAAAGACAGCACCTCCGGCAGTGCGGCACTCCCTCAGTACTGCCCCTCCGGCAGTGCGGCACTCCCTCAGTACTGCCCCTCCGGCAGTGCGGCACTCCCTCAGTACTGCCCCTCTGACAGTGCGGCACTCCCTCAGTACTGCCCCTCCGACAGTGCGGCACTCCCTCAGTACTGCCCCTCCGGCAGTGCGGCACTCCCTCAGTACTGCCCCTCCGGCAGTACTGCCCCTCCGGCAGTGCGGCACTCCCTCAGTACTGCCCCTCCGGCAGTGCGGCACTCCCTCAGTACTGCCCCTCCGGCAGTGCGGCACTCCCTCAGTACTGCCCCTCCGGCAGTGCGGCTCTCCCTCAGTACTGCCCCTCCGGCAGTGCAGCACTCCCTCAGTACTGCCCCTCCGGCAGTGCGGCTCTCCCTCAGTACCGCCCCTCCGGCAGTGCGGCACTCCCTCAGTACTGCCCCTCCGGCAGTGCGGCACTCCCTCAGTACTGCCCCTCCGGCAGTGCGGCACTCCCTCAGTGCTGCCCCTCCGGCAGTGCGGCACTCCCTCAGTACTGCCCCTCCGGCAGTGCGGCACTCCCTCAGTACTGCCCCTCCGACAATGCGGCACTCCCTCAGTACTGCCCCTCCGGCAGTGCGGCACTCCCTCAGTACTGCCCCTCCGGCAGTGCGGCACTCCCTCAGTACTGCCCCTCCGGCAGTGCGGCACTCCCTCAGTGCTGCCCCTCCGGCAGTGCGGCACTCCCTCAGTACTGCCCCTCCGGCAGTGCGGCACTCCCTCAGTACTGCCCCTCCGACAATGCGGCACTCCCTCAGTACTGCCCCTCCGGCAGTGCGGCACCTTCTCAGTACTGCCCCCCCCTCAGTACTGCCCCTCCGGCAGTGCGGCACTCCCTCAGTACTGCCCCTCCGGCAGTGCGGCACTCCCTCAGTACTGCCCCTCCGGCAGTGCGGCACTCCCTCAGTACTGCCCCTCCGACAGTGCGGCACTCCCTCAGTACTGCCCCTCCGGCAGTGCGGCACTCCCTCAGTACTGCCCCTCCGGCAGTGCGGCACTCCCTCAGTACTGCCCCTCCGGCAGTGCGGCACTCCCTCAGTACTGCCCCTCCGACAGTGCGGCACTCCCTCAGTACTGCCCCTCCGGCAGTGCGGCACTCCCTCAGTACTGCCCCTCCGACAGTGCGGCACTCCCTCAGTACTGCCCCTCCGGCAGTGCGGCACTCCCTCAGTACTGCCCCTCCGGCAGTGCGGCACTCCCTCAGTACTGCCCCTCCGGCAGTGCGGCACTCCCTCAGTACTGCCCCTCCGACAGTGCGGCACTCCCTCAGTACTGCCCCTCCGGCAGTGCGGCACTCCCTCAGTACTGCCCCTCCGGCAGTGCGGCACTCCCTCAGTACTGCCCCTCCGGCAGTGCGGCACTCCCTCAGTACTGCCCCTCCGGCAGTGCGGCACTCCCTTAGTACTGCCCCTCCGGCAGTACTGCCCCTCCGGCAGTGCGGCACTCCCTCAGTACTGCCCCTCCGGCAGTGCGGCACTCCCTCAGTACTGCCCCTCCGGCAGTGCGGCACTCCCTCAGTACTGCCCCTCCGGCAGTGCGGCACTCCCTCAGTACTGCCCCTCCGGCAGTGCGGCCCCTCCGGCAGTGCGGCACTCCCTCAGTACTGCCCCTCCGGCAGTGCGGCACTCCCTCAGTACTGCCCCTCCGGCAGTGCGGCACTCCCTCAGTACTGCCCCTCCGGCAGTGCGGCACTCCCTCAGTACTGCCTCTCCGGCAGTGCGGCACTCCCTCAGTACTGCCCCTCCGGCACTCCCTCAGTACTGCCCCTCCGGCAGTGCGGCACTCCCTCAGTACTGCCCCTCCGGCAGTGCGGCACTCCCTCAGTACTGCCCCTCCGGCAGTGCGGCACTCCCTCAGTACTGCCCCTCCGGCAGTGCGGCACTCCCTCAGTACTGCCCCTCCGGCAGTGCGGCACTCCCTCAGTACTGCCCTGGGAGGGTCAGCCTGGTTATGGGCTCAAGTCTTGGAATGGGACTTAGACCCACGACCTTCTGACTCGGGGACAAGAGTGCTACCCACTGAGCCAGGTCATTATCACCCGCCACCCACCCTCCCAAAACCCTTAGTCTGTGCAGTTAGCTGATCTTGGGACGCGTGGCTCTCGGGGTCACTGTACTCAGCCACTTCCTGCAAGGACTAACACTATGATAAAGGAGATAAATGACTCGCGAAGCATCGTGAGGCAGTGAGCTGGTCATTCACTGTGTCACGGAGCAGAGGGAGTGTCTGTTCCTGGATCTGATATGGGGGCCCTGGAACTAATTAATGCTCAGATCCTAGCGACTGTTCAACTCCACTGATCACAACAATTTGTATTTATATAGTGCCTTTAACATAGTAAAACATCCCGAGGCGCATCACAGGAGCATAAAATAAATCAGATAGTATTTGACACCGGACCACATAAGGAGATATTAGGGCAGGTGACCAAAAGCTTGATTAAAAAGCTAAGTTTTAAGGAGGAGAGCGAGGCAGAGGGGTTTAGGTAGGGTATTCCAGAGCTTAGGGCCCAGGTGGAGCGATGGAAATCAGGGATACAGAGGTCAGAATTGGAGGAGTGCAGAGATCTAGGAGAGTTGTAGGGCGTGGGGAGGGGGAGAGCATGGAGGGATTTGAAGAGGAGGATGAGAATTTTAAACTGAACTAGTGTCAGTCAGCGAGCTCAGGGTGTGACACAATCAGTGCTTGGATATTTTACACTGGTGTTCAGGACAGTTCCTGATGCCTCCCTTACCCGATCCCTCTTGTTGATGTCCGCTCCGTGCCGAACCAGCAGCTCCACCATATCGGGCTGGTTGCGCAAGACTGCCACATGCAAGGCTGTGTAATACGTGACCGGATCTGTGGAAAAGCCAAGGTGTCGTCAGTCACAACATTAAAGGAAGATGTCCACCTGACAGAACCAGCCAACAACCCCAGGCACAGACTACACGACAGGCTCAAGGTTCTTGACTTCTCCTGGGGGAGGGGTGGGGGAGCGGAGAGGGGGAAGGGGGCAGAAAGAACGAGAGCATCCCAGGAAAGACTGAACTAGCTGGGACTCTTCTCTCTAGAAAAGAGAAGGCCGAGGGGTGACCTGATAGAGGTCTTTACAATTGTGCGAGGGTTCGATGGGTAGCTGTAGAGACAATGTTTGCACTTGAGGGGAGTCCAAAACCAGGGGCCATCAATAAGAACATAACAAAAGAAATAGGAGCAGGAGTAGGCCACATCATGGCCCCTCGAGCCTGCTCCGCCATTCAATAAGATCATGGCTGATCTGATCATGGACTCAGGTCCACCTCCCCACCCGCTCCCCGTAACCTCTTATCGTTTAAGAAACTGTCTATCTCTGTCTTAAATTTATTCAATGTCCCGGCTTCTACAGCTCTCTGAGGCAGCGAATTCCACAGATTTACAACCCTCAGAGAAGAAATTTCTTCTCATCTCAATATAAGATAGTCAGTAATAAATCCAATCGGGAATTCAGGAGAAACTTCTCGTCCCAGAGAGTGGTGAGAATGTGGAACTCGCTGCCACAGGGGGTGGTTGAGGCAATTGAGGGGAAGCTGGATTTAAAACATGAGGGAGAGGGGAACAGAAGGATATGATGACAGGTTGAGATGAAGAGGGGTGGGAGGAGGCTCGTGTGGAGCATAAACACCAGCGTGGAGCAGTTGGGCCTGTTTCTGTGTTGTACACTCGAGGTAATCTGTAGCCACCGGGGGAACACACTGTATATAAACTGCTCTGTCTCAAGGTCTGGACGATACTAACCTTCGAAGTTGAGGTCAGCACCGTGCATCAGCAGTTTCTCAGCCGCACTGACCAGGCCGGCCTCCGACACTTTGAGCAGCGAGTAGCTGATGGCTTCCTCGTAGAAGGACGATCGCGACTCCCTCTCCAGCAGCCCCAGCAGAGCTGCCGAGTCCATCTCAGTCATGGGGCCATCGCTGCAACCCAACCAGAGAAACAGTAACCGTAACAGGAGCCGTCAGTCAGCGGAAACCTCGCCCTGCGGAAAGTCTCCGGGTAGACAGGGTGTGTGGGCCGAGGCCCCTCCGATGTCAAATACTGAGGCTCAATCCAACAGCCTCATCGCCGGCCTAGGAACAGGAGGAGGCCATTCAGCCTGTTCCGCCATTCAATTAGATCATGGCTGATCTGTACCGTAACTCCAACTATCCGTCTTGGTTCCGTGACTCTCAATAACCTCACTCAACAAAAATCTTATCAACTTGCATTTCTATAGCACCTTTCACAACCTCAGGACGTCCCGAGGTGCTTTACAGCCAATGAAGTACTTTGTGAAGTGTAGCCACTGTTGTAATGTAGGAAACACAGCAACCAATTTCGCATAGCAACAGCAATGAACAGATAATGAACAGATCATCTGTTTTTAGTGATGTTGGTTGAGGGCTAAATATCGGCCCCAGGACACCGGGGAGAACTCCCCTACTCCTCTTCCAAATAGGGCCATAGGATCTTTTACATCCACCTGCAATTTAACTTCTCATCTGAAAGACGCCACCTCAGACATTTCAGCACTCCCTCAGTACTGTCCCTCCGACAGTGCAGCACTCCCTCAGTACTGTCCCTGACAGTGCAGCGCTCCCTCAGCACTGCCCCGCCGACAGTGCGGTGCTCCCTCAGTACTGTCCCTCCGACAGTGCGGTGCTCCCTCAGTACTGTCCCTCCGACAGTGCGGCGCTCCCTCAGTACTGCCCCTCCGACAGTGCGGCACTCCCTCAGTACTGCCTCTCCGACAGTGCGGCACTCCCTCAGTACTGCCCCTCCGACAGTGCGGCTCTCCCTCAGCACCGCCCCTCCGACAGTGCGGTGCTCCCTCAGCATCGCCCCTCCGACAGTGCGGCACTCCCTCAGTACTGCCCCTCCGACAGTGCGGCACTCCCTCAGTACTGTCCCTCCGACAGTGCGGCGCTCCCTCAGCACCGCCCCTCCGACAGTGCGGCGCTCCCTCAGTACTGCCCCTCCGACAGTGCGGCACTCCCTCAGTACCGCCCCTCCGACAGTGCGGCGCTCCCTCAGTACTGCCCCTCCGACAGTGCGGCGCTCCCTCAGTACTGCCCCTCCGACAGTGCGGCGCTCCCTCAGTACTGCCCCTCCGACAGTGCGGCGCTCCCTCAGTACTGCCCCTCCGACAGTGCGGTGCTCCCTCAGTACTGCCCCTCCGACAGTGCAGCGTTACCGCCCCACACACTGATAGCAAGTTACTGGACTGTTCCACTCACTCACCTGACTCGGTTTCCAGCGCCTGCCTCTCTGCTCGGTTCCTGTAACCCTACAACTCTGAGAATTTCATCGACCAACGGCTGATACTCGAAGATGATTCGCCGGAACCCATGGAGGTACGGCATGGTTTCCCCGCTCTAACTTTTAGCAGCACTCGGTGCAAAGCACATCCTCTGTGTAGCAGAAACAGGGAGCGACGTGAGGAGCTGAGAGAGAGACACATTAAAGGAGCAGTTCAGAAACATACGCACAACTCTGGTCCATCCAGCCTGTCCCATATGCAGCACATTACAAACACTCCCCACCCCACCCAGAAACCATGTGATCTCCAGGGAGAGGCAGAAAACCAACACAGACCCAGGACAATTAGGGAGGGAAAAGTCTGAAAAACTCCTCTCCCACCCCCTTAGGCGATGGAAACTAGTCCAGGAGAACAACCTGGCCCTGGTGAATGTCTTTTGCACGAGGTGATCTCCGTCCTGGCCAGAAACGGGTCCAGCTCTTGCACAAAGGAATTCAGCGAGCGGTGTCCACCTGTCCCCGAGGTCCAGTATTCACTGGTGCGAGAACCACCCCACTCCTGACATCGAACCTTGATCTGGCCCTTTCATAACTTGCGATTGGGGCCCCTAGTCCTTGCTCTCCTCGTTAGTTGTGTCCTTGGCATTGAGGAGCATTGGATGACTCTGACCCACGTTACAAAACACAGTGGCCGCAGACTCGCTGTCACACTACTGGCTGGCCAAAGGCTCACGGGTGAGCATAGCTTTAATTGGTAGAAGGTTTAGAGGGGATTTGAGGGGAAATTTCTTCACCCAGAGGGTAGAAACATAGAAACATAGAAAATAGGTGCAGGAGTAGGCCATTCGGCCCTTCTAGCCTGCACCACCATTCAATGAGTTCATGGCTGAACATACAACTTCAGTACCCCATTCCTGCTTTCTCAATAGAAACATAGGGTGGTGGGGGTCTGGAACTCACGGCCTGAAAGGGTGGTAGAGGCAGAAACCCTCACCACATTTAAAAAGTACTTGGATGTGCACCTGAAGTGTCGTAACCTACAGGGCTACGGACCTAGAGCGGGAAAGTGGGATTAGGCTGGATAGCTCTTTGTCGGCCGGCGCGGACACGATGGGCCGAATGGCCTCCTTCTGTGCCGTAAATGTCTATGATTCTATGAGCTCCTCCCACACACTGCCAGCAACACTCGGGCTGGTTACCGGGTAGCACACACCCAACAGTCTAGGCAACGCAATCTCCGATTTTATTGTCCTCCTTGCACTGTGATCGGCACCCTCCCCTCCCCCAAACAGCACAGCAGGACTCCACCAAGCTGAGAGCTGGGCTTGAGTTCCACCTGTGTGCGGCTCACCGTGGTAGTCACAGCCCGGGCGCTCCGACAGATCTGGCAGAAGCAGTGACGGGTGCTGCCCCGACCACAGGCCCTGGTCCCATTCCCAGATCCTTCCCCCACCGCGGTCATATTCCACCTCCCGCATCGAGGGTCTCCGTGACCGCGCAGTGCGCAGCCGCCAAATAACAACCAATCCATTGCGAGCTTAAAGTTGGGCCGGCACCTTGGCTCCCTGGTTCGAATCGGCAGAGGGGAGGTTTTCAGCCCATCCGTGTCGGCACAGCGCCCACAGGTGAAAAGCCCACCTCGAACCCTCCACCAGCTAACCTACCGCAGGCCCGAAACAAACTGCTTTCATTTCTTTTATAAAACATCCCCCCCTCCATGTGCCCTTCCTCTTTGAAGTGACGTGCAGGGGACTAACTCCTAATAAGCAGCAGTCAATATTACGTTTTATTTTCTTCCACTTGTTCACCAATAGAACCAATCAGCTTCCAGATAACACAGGACAGGCATATCATCAAGCACAGGGCCGCAAAACTATATCTTCTGACACACTGCAATGTATTTGCTTCCTGGGTTCTTTGCTTAAGAATTCACAGCAACACATTGCTTTTAAGAACTAGTTGGTTTATTTGCAAAAGGTTTAACAATCACACTACACATTACTAGTTCAACTATTTTAGTTGTGCACTTTAAACAAATGTCCCCTGCAATGGGGGGGGGGGGGGGGCACACTCCAAAATACATTTGTTCCTTGCCCCTTTTTTGGTTGGGGGGGTTTAGGGCACTAAAAAGAGAAATTATACTAGTGCCCCCTGGCTAAAAGGGGGCGGGGGGGGGGGCACTAAAACCGGCAAATTAAACTTTAGACATAAAATCAAATTAAAATTTGGTTGCCAGGGGCGATGATGCACTCCAGTCCCTCCGGCGCCCACCTCTCGCGGAAGGCCGCGAGCGTACCGGTGGACACCGTGTGCTCCATCTCCAGGGACACCCTGGCCCGGATGTAACCGCGGAAGAGAGGCAGGCAGTCGGGCTGAAACATAGAAAACATATAAAATAGGTGCAGTAGGCCATTCGAGCCTGCACCACCAGTCAATAAAATCATGGCTGATCATTCCCTCAGTACTCCTTTCCTGCTTTCTCTCCATACCCCTTGATCCCTTTAGCCGTAAGGGCCATATCTAACTCCCTCTTGAATATATCCAATGAACTGGCATCAACTCTCTGCGGCAGGGAATTCCACAGGTTCACCACTCTCTGAGTGAAGAGGTTTTCTCCTCATCTCAGTCCTAAATGGCCTACCCCTTATCCTAAGACTATGTCCCCTGGTTCTGGACTTCCCCAACATCGGGAACATTCTTCCCGCATCTAACCTGTCCAGTCCCGTTAGAATTTTATACGTTTCTATGAGATCCCCTCTCATCCTTCTAAACTCCAGTGAATACAGGCCCAGTCGATCCAGTCTCTCCTCATATGTCAGTCCTGCCATCCCTGGAATCAGTCTGGTGAACCTTCGCTGCACTCCCTCAATAGCAAGAACGTCCTTCCTCAGATTAGGAGACCAAAACTGAACACAATATTCCAGGTGAGGCCTCACTAAGGCCCTCTACAACTGCAGTAAGACCTCCCTGCTCTTATACTCAAATCCCCTAGCTATGAAGGCCAACATACCATTTGCTACCTTCACCACCTGCTGTACCTGCATGCCAACTTTCAATGACTGAACGACCGCCTTGACTGCCGGCTGCCTGGACCGGCTGATGGCCACCTTGGCCGTGCCCAGGAGCAGTCCTACGAAGAGGCCTTCCGACCTGCCCGCTCCCCTGCGCGCAGGGTGCCCAAAGATCAGGAGTGTGGGACTGAAGTGCAACCAGAATTTGAGGAACAGCCCCTTCAAATAATGGAACAGGGGCTGCAACCTCGCACATTCGATGAAAACATGGAACACGGACTCTTCCAGACACATTCCCAGTTCATCCACCAGGCTCACAATCACCTGCCTCATCGTGGATCATCCGAACCCAACTGACTGGGGTTTTATTGAACCTTGTGAACATCACATGACTGGCCAAGTCACTCCCAATGCAACAGCTCTACAACTATTTTGGTGGAACGTTAATTCAAGTGCCTTCTTTTGTAAGGGCACAATAAACCACAAATTAACTAATAAACATTAAAGGGAACCACGACAAATCAAATTAAATTAAAATTTTGTTCCCTGTTGAAATGATGCACCCATCCTTCCGGCGCCCACCTCTCGCGGAAGGCCGCGAGCATACCGGTGGACACCGCGTGCGCCATCTCCAGGGACACCCTGGCTCGGATGTAACCGCGGAAGAGAGGCAGGCAGTCGGGATGAACGACCCCCTCGACCGCCCACTGCCTGGACCGGTTAATGGGCAACAATCCTACAAACCTGGGAGTATGCTCACAGGTACATACATTACACAGACCATCCACAACTCTTGACTTCCCTGACTCACTCAAAGTCTGAGAGCAGTGAAGGACCAGCGGGAAAACTGCTGAGAATATGTTGGAATATCTCTTCCAGGTAATTAGGGTGTTAGCTCCACGATATCAAGCGTTAATCAATGTACACTCTATGGATGACAAGCCCCAAATGGGGACCACCAGATCCTTACAGTATTTGCTCATCTGAACCTGTATCCATCTCCAGAACCTTCACACCCTGCTCGCCACAGATTTATCCAACAACAACTTGTATTTATATAGCGCCTTTAACGTCCCAAGGCGCTTCACAGGAGTGTATTAAGACAAAACAACTAAATTTGACACCAAGCCACACAAGTAGAAATTAGCACAGGTGACCAAAAGCTTGGCCAACGTGGTAGGTTTTAAGGAGCGTCTTGAAGAAAGATAGAGAGATAGAGAGGCGGAGAGGTTTAGGGAGGGAGTTCCAGAGCTTGGGGCCCAGGCAACAGAAGGCACGGCCACCAATGGTTAAGCGATTATAATCAGTGATGCTCAAGAGGGCAGAATTGGAGGAGTGCAGATATCTCGGGGGGTTGTGAGGCTGGAGGAGATTACAGAGATAGGGAGGGGCGAGGGCCATGGAGGGATTTGAAAACTAGGATCCAGTACGAGAGGTCAGTACTGTGCCACCAACTGTTGGCTGTCAGTACCGTTTAAAAAAAGAGCAAGGTCTCCCAGCTTAACGCACTCCCCACCGCGTGCTGTGACACGCCCCTTTAAGGAGGGGCCACCAATACTGCTTTCCTTATCATAAATCCACACACCAGTAGTACAGGGTGAGCCTTCAGAGAGAGACAGAAACTGCTCAGGAAACGAGAGAGGTGCAGAGAAAAGCAGCAGGACACCGATAATCTCTGGCCACACGGCAGTATTGGCTTTAGCTAGTCATGGACCTGTCCTTTCTCCGGTAGCTGCTGTCTGAACTGCTGCTTGTGGGAGCTTGCTGTGCTCAAATTCACTGCTGTGTTTCCTGCATTACAACAGTGACGACATTTAAAAAGTACTTCATTGCCTACAGAGTGTTTTGGGAGGTCCCGAGGTTGTGAAAGGCACTGCATAAATGCTTTCTTTATCACGTTCTTTCTTTCTCCAGCATTCTCCCTCAGTTCACAAACTGCTTCCGGTGACAGTGCCGGCTCCCCCGGGGGCCGGTGACAGTGCCGGCTCCCCCGGGTACCGGTGACAGTGCCGGCTCCCCCGGGGGCCGGTGACAGTGCCGGCTCCCCCGGGGACCGGTGACAGTGCCGGCTCCCCCGGGGACCGGTGACAGTGCCGGCTCCCCCGGGGACCGGTGACAGTGCCGGCTCCCCCGGGGACCGGTGACAGTGCCGGCTCCCCCGGGGACCGGTGACAGTGCCGGCTCCCCCGGGGACCGGTGACAGTGCCGGCTCCCCCGGGGACCGGTGACAGTGCCGGCTCCCCCGGGGACCGGTGACAGTGCCGGCTCCCCCGGGTACCGGTGACAGTGCCGGCTCCCCCGGGGACCGGTGACAGTGCCGGCTCCCCCGGGGACCGGTGACAGTGCCGGCTCCCCCGGGGACCGGTGACAGTGCCGGCTCCCCCGGGGACCGGTGACAGTGCCGGCTCCCCCGGGGACCGGTGACAGTGCCGGCTCCCCCGGGGACCGGTGACAGTGCCGGCTCCCTCGGGTACCGGTGACAGTGCCGGCTCCCCCGGGGACCGGTGACAGTGCCGGCTCCCCCGGGGACCGGTGACAGTGCCGGCTCCCCCGGGGACCGGTGACAGTGCCGGCTCCCTCGGGTACCGGTGACAGTGCCGGCTCCCCCGGGGACCGGTGACAGTGCCGGCTCCCCCGGGGACCGGTGACAGTGCCGGCTCCCCCGGGGACCGGTGACAGTGCCGGCTCCCCCGGGTACCGGTGACAGTGCCGGCTCCCCCGGGTACCGGTGACAGTGCCGGCTCCCCCGGGTACCGGTGACAGTGCCGGCTCCCCCGGGTACCGGTGACAGGGCCGGCTCCCTCGGGTACCGGTGACAGGGCCGGCTCCCTCGGGTACCGGTGACAGGGCCGGCTCCCTCGGGTACCGGTGACAGGGCCGGCTCCCTCGGGTACCGGTGACAGGGCCGGCTCCCTCGGGTACCGGTGACAGGGCCGGCTCCCTCGGGTACCGGTGACAGGGCCGCCTCCCTCGGGTACCGGTGACAGGGCCGCCTCCCTCGGGTACCGGTGACAGGGCCGGCTCCCTCGGGTACCGGCACCTCTCGATTGTGGTGCAGCCTGAGTCAGCAACAATGGGCACATTGAGCACCCAAGTGAAAGTTTAACGCTGCTGTGTGTGTGCAAGGCTTGTACGAGTACTGGGGGGGGGGGCATGAGAGGGGGAGTGGGAGAGAGCGGGAAGAGAGCGAGCGAGCGTGAGAGAGAGAAAGGGGGAGAAAGACTTGCATTTATATAGTGCCTTTCATGACCAACAGATAGCTCAAAGTGCTTTACAACCAATTTGTGCACAGCAACCTCCCACAAACAGCAATGTGACAATGAACAGATAATCTGTTTTAGTAATGTTGATTGAGGGATAAATATTGGCCAGGACACCGGGGATAACTCCCCTGCTCTTCTTCAAATAGTGCCATGGGATCTTTTACATCCACCTGAGAGGGCAGGCGGGGCCTCGATTTAACGTCTCATCGGAAAGACAGCACCTCCAACAGTGCAGCACTCCCTCAGCGCTGCACTGGGAGTGTCAGCTGAGATTTATGTGCTCAAGTTCCTGGAGTGGGACTTGAACCCACAACCTTCTGACTCCGAGGCGAGAGTGCTGCCCACTCCTCATTATCACCACCATCACTGAGCCACAGTTGACACATGTAGACACTTGTACGGAAAAACTTATAATGGGATGTCCAGTTTGGCTCTTGGTTCGACGGCCTCCTGAGGTGCCGAGTGGAGAACTGAGCTGCCTCCTGTTACAAATCTCAGTGGGCCGGTCAATGTGACGTGTTTCGTGATCTGGGACTCACGGCCAGTCACACTTCGGGCAGTCCCTCACTTTCCACGTGGGGAGCAGGTGGTGGCCGTGTCTGTGCCCTGTGCGGAACACCCAGTGAATGCAGCGAGCATCAGTACCCCAAGGGCTTGTGCCGCCCGCAGCCAAACACACCACGATACAGCGGCCCAATCCTGGCTCTGACATGACAGGGCCTCTTCAGCACTGGGGGGAGGGGGGAATGGGGTATTTTCAGTCGGATCTACCCAAGGTGAACCGTGATTTTGGGCGGGGGTCTGTGTTTATAACTGTGCCTGTAACAAGCACCTTGGGTCATTGACAACATTGTCTGTGAGAGCGATCTTGCAATCAGAGGAGACCCTTTATCCGGGGAGGGGCGGGGCGGAATATTAGTTCAGGTTTCCAGCTGTTTCTGTCCTCTCTGCTAAATCATTTCAATTAATTATTCATGGCTGATCATTTAACCTCAGTATCCCACCCCAGCCTTCTCTCCATACCCCCTGATTCCTTTAACTATAAGTGCCACATCTAACTCCCTTTTGAATATGTCCAACGAACTGGTCTCAACAACTTTCTATGGCAGAGAATTCCACAGGTTCACAACTTTCTGGGTGAAAAAGTTTCTCCTCATCTCAGTCCTAAATGGCTTACCCCTTATCCTTAGACTGTGTCCCCTGGTTCTGGACTTCCCCAACATCGGAACATTCTTCCTGCATCTAACCTATCCAATCCCATCAGAATTTTATACGTTTCTATGAGATCCCCTCTCATTCTTCTAAATTCCAGTGAGTATAAGCCCAGTCGATCCAGTCTCTCCTCATTTGTCAGTTCTGCCATCCCGGGAATCAGTCTGGTGAACCTTCGCTGCACTCCCTCAATAGCAAGAACGTCCTTCCTCAGATTAGGAGACCAAAACTGAACACAACACTCAAGGTGTGGTCTCACCATGACCCTGTACAACTGCAGCAAGACCTCCCTGCTCCTATACTCAAATCCCCTCGCTATGAAGGCCAACATGCCATTTGCTTTCTTTACTGCCTGCTGTACCTGCATGCCTACCTTCAATGACTGATGAACCATGACACCCAGGTCTCATTGCACCTCCCCTTTTCCTAATCTGGCACCATTCAGATAATAATCTGCCTTCCTGTTTTTGCCACCAAAGTGGCTAACCCCACAATTATCCACATTATACTGCATCTGCCATGCATTTGCCCTCCCCAGTAACATCTCACAACCCTCTCCCTTTATCACTCTCTCTCACACACTCTCTTATAATCTCTCACACACACTCCCTCTCTTGCATTGGAGGCTATTCACAGAAGGTTCACGAAGTTAATTCCGGAGCTGAGGGTTTGCCTTATGAAGATAGGTTGGGTCTATACTCATTGGGGTTCAGAAGAACAAGAGGTGATCTTATTGAAACATATAAGATAATGAGGGGGCTCGACAAGGTGGATGCAGAGAGGATATTTCCACTCATAGCTGAAACTAAAACTAGGGGAAATAGTCTCAGAATAAGGGGCCACCCATTTAAAACTGAGATGAGGAGGAATGTCTTCTCTCAGAGGGTTGCAAATCAGTGGAATTCTCTGTCCCAGAGAGTGTGGAGGCTGGGTCATTGAATATATTGAAGGCAGAGAATTTGAGCGATATGGGAGTAAGGGGTATGGGGAGGGGGCAGGAAATTGGAGCCGAGTCCATGATCAGATCAGCCATGGATCTTATTAAATGGCGGAGCAGGCTCTGGGGGGCCTGGTGGCCTAATCATGCTTCTATTTATGTTCTTATGCTCTCTCACACTCTCTCTCACACACACACTCACTCTCTCTCTCACTCACACAATCTCTCTCTCTCTCTCTCTCACACAATCTCTCTCTCCTCTCTCTCACACAATCTCTCTCTCTCTCTCTCACACACTCTCTCTCTCTCTCTCACATCTCTCTCTCTCTCTCCACACAATCTCTCTCTCTCTCTCCACACATCTCTCTCTCTCTCTCTCTCACACAATCTCTCTCTCTCTCTCTCACACAATCTCTCTCTCTCTCTCTCACACAATCTCTCTCTCTCTCTCTCCACAGACATCTCTCTCTCTCTCACACAATCCTCTCTCTCTCTCTCACAACTCTCTCTCTCTCTCTCTCACACAATCTCTCTCTCTCTCTCACACAATCTCTCTCTCTCTCTCTCACACATCCTCTCTCTCTCTCTCTCTCACACAATCTCTTCTCTCTCTCTCACACAATCTCTCTCTCACTCACAATCTCTCTCTCTCACACAATCTCTCTCTCTCTCTCACACAATCTCTCTCTCTCCACAATCTCTCTCTCTCTCAACAACTCTCTCTCTCTCACAATCTCTCTCTCTCTCACACAATCTCTCTCTCTCTCACACAATCTCTCTCTCTCTCACACAATCTCTCTCTCTCTCTCACACACAATCTCTCTCTCTCTCACCATCTCTCTCTCTCTCACACAATCTCTCTCTCTCTCACACAATCTCTCTCTCTCCACACAATCTCTCTCTCTCTCTCTCACACAATCTCTCTCTCCTCACACAATCTCTCTCTCCTCTCACACACTCTCTCTCTCTCTCACACAATCTCTCTTCTCTCACACAATCTCTCTCTCTCACACAATCTCTCTCTCTCACACAATCTCTCTCTCTCACACAATCTCTCTCTCTCACACAATCTCTCTCTCTCTCACACAATCTCTCTCTCTCACAATCTCTCTCTCTCACACTCTCTCTCTCTCTCACACAATCTCTCTCTCTCACACAATCTCTCTCTCTCTCACACAATCTCTCTCTCTCCACACACTCTCTCTCTCACACAATCTCTCTCTCACTCTCTCTCACACAATCTCTCTCTCTCTCTCTCACACAATCTCTCTCTCTCACACAATCTCTCTCTCTCACACAATCTCTCTCTCTCACACAATCTCTCTCTCTCTCACACAATCTCTCTCTCTCTCACACAATCTCTCTCTCTCTCACACAATCTCTCTCTCTCTCACACAATCTCTCTCTCACACACACACTCTCTCTCTCTCTCTCTCACCACACACTCTCTCTCTCTCTCTCACACACACTCTCTCTCTCACACAATCTCTCTCTCTCTCTCACACACAATCTCTCTCTCTCTCTCTCACACACAATCTCTCTCTCTCTCTCACACACAATCTCTCTCTCTCTCTCTCTCTCTCTCACACACATCTCTCTCTCTCTCTCTCACACAATCTCTCTCACACAATCTCTCTCTCTCTCTCTCACACAATCTCTCTCACACACTCTCTCTCTCTCACACAATCTCTCTCTCTCACACAATCTCTCTCTCTCACACAATCTCTCTCTCTCTCTCTCTCTCTCCTCACACAATCTCTCTCACACACACTCTCTCTCTCACACAATCTCTCTCTCTCTCTCTCTCTCTCTCACACAATCTCTCTCTCTCTCTCTCTCACAAATCCTCTCTCTCTCTCTCTCTCACACCACTCTCTCTCTCTCACACAATCTCTCTCTCTCTCTCTCTCACACACTCTCTCTCTCACACAATCTCTCTCTCTCTCTCTCAC